>NW_015112656.1:686373-688262 GCF_001443285.1 Poecilia latipinna | reverse complement strand
AGAACTCGGGCCATGACAGTAACATGTTTTGTTCAAACATAAATAAAAAGTGACTGAAGATTTTGGTTTGTGAAAAATCTCTATTATTTGTTTTTCTGCCTATTTTAATTTTGTCATTTAAAAATACCAGAATGAACACATCAGTTTAAATTTTAATTTTAATATATAATTTTTAGAAACATAAATCCGACATTCTAATTATTCTACATTATAATCAAAAAGTCTCATCCTCTGAGACTTTTTGTTGGCAGTATTGAAGTACGTTGCTAGAATACATTTTGTTCTCTGCTTTATCCACCTGGGTGAAAAATTGTTGACTTTTTTATCTCAACTGATGTTCTCCTTTAGGATGGAACCACAGCTGGACAATGCCAGACCAGATGTAGCTTCTATGGAGAGAAAAAAACTTAGAGAAAACTTAAACAGTTGAAATAAGAGAAAATAATACAAACTGAAGAAAAGTAGAAGAAGAAAGAAGTAGCAGAGTGAGGAAAAGTGGTAAGTTTTCCTCCAGCAGCCTAGTGGCATAACTAAAGAGACACCTCAGCCTCTTTAGTTACTGAGGCTAGAATGAGGCTTGAGAGAGGTCAAAGGTCAGATCTAAATCTGATAGAGAAAATGGGACTGGACTTGTTAACAGGTGATCCACCCCAACCCGACAGAGCTGCAAGAGTTTAACAGGAAGAATGGAGGAAAAGTGCAGCGTCCAGAAGACTGACAGCCATTGACTCACTGCTGGGACTGGAGTCAAAGGTGCATCTGTTAAATTGACTTGAACAGATATGTAAATATGTATGTTACATATTTATATTTGTCATTATTTTTTGTAAAAAAAAAATACCCTTTTGAATTTGACATTAATATGTTTGTTTTTTTGTTTTTTTTTTGTCTTTTTTGGTCAAAAAAGTCAAGTTTTGTTTATCATAACTGATTTGTAAAAGTAATAAAAGGGTAGAACAATTTGGGGGGCTGAATACTTTTCATAGACACTGATGGTATGGAGCATTTTATAATAGCTTCTGTGTAAAATGAGGTGTGTAAGCAGTGTGACTATAAGTGACCAGATGTCAGTTAGGAACTTGAACAGGCTGTGCAGTCGAACCATCAGAAAGCAGAAGTCTCGGTTCCCAGCTGAGAGTGGGCTCCTCTCTTCCCCCGCCGTGGGGCGGCGGGGCGTGGACTCCGTGTCCCACAGACATCCGCAGCCAAAAATTGCAAAACCTTCGACTGGAAGCGAAGATCAACGCAGAAAAACACCCGCAGCTTTTCCATCTAAACAGAAGACAAGAAAAAGGCGACCGGGGTGGAGTCCAATTCTGTGATCATGGCAGGTAAAAAGGAGAATTCGCGCTTGCTACAGATAACAGTGAGGGAAACTTTTTGTTTTGCTTGTACTTTTAGTTTAAACAGGACAAACTGAGACGCTTAGTTTCCGCTGTTTTCCAGAGTTTGTGCTCTGTCGCTGTTGTTATGAACTGCTTCCTGTTTCAGATAACGGTTCATGCTGGATGATAATGGAGTAATCAGGCCGTCATAAGACCCACTACAATACAATTACTACGTCTGTAACGATGTATTATGTTGAAATATTACGTGACTGACCAGAAGAGTACATGGCTGTCAAGTTGTATTTTTACATTAGTTTACCAATATAAAAAAAATGTATAATTTTCTTTCTACCTCTTAGATGTATATGACCTTTTTTTGGTCTTTCACATAAAATTCCAATAAAATAGATTTGTGTCTGGTTGTAATGTGACAAAATATGGAATAGGGTTATGAATACTTTTGTGAGCCTGTACCTGTATCATCTGCATTTGTTTTGTAACAGATTATCAGTTTTACACTATATTGCTACATCAGTAGAAATATCAGTTCCATGGCCACAG
>NW_015112656.1:644075-682477 GCF_001443285.1 Poecilia latipinna | reverse complement strand
AAATATATATATATATATATATATATATATATATATATATATTTTTTTTTTTTACAAACTAAGCCTTTCCAAAAGAGCTGAAGTTGTTACAGAATAAATTAATACACTAACTTCTCATGGAAACTTATGGAATAAAAATAGAATGAAACTCAAGTTGCGGAGGTAGACAAGCAGAAACTTTTGACAGCGTAGAGTGCTGTGTGTGTTGCTGCCTTTGTGTCCAAGAGCTTCTCCAGAAATATATTTTCATCTCAATTAAACATTTTTCAACCTGGATGAAAAAAAATGACACCCATTTTGAAGTGACATCACAACTGCATGTGATGACATCTTATTTGTCTTGTAAATTGTTCGATCAATATTTGTTCTATGTTGGTGTTAAACTAACTAAGCTGAAATTAATCATATCAATTTCCACAATATGCACAGTGAAAGTATCAAACATTGGCTGTTGACTAAACGTGGCAGTGTTAGTTTCAGATGAGACAGTAGCTGTGGAGCAAGGGGCCAGCCCAGCCCAGAGCCCGCTGGTTGCCGTCACGTTTCAGAGGAATGCCAAAAGGAAGGAGAAATATCTGGAAGCTGAGCCTAAAGTTCTTGGGGTATGCTGTGTGAGGGTCTATGTATGTTTAAGTCTTTGCTTTTCAACTATTTTGCAGCCTTAATTGAACTACTTTTTCTTTGTTCCACAGATAACTCAAATCTGCTTCAGTGTGTATATGATCATCAGTCTCAGTTTGTTTAGGGCTAAAGGTCTGAGTTCTTCTGAATCAGATATTCCTTTACTCTTCTTTTCCCTGCTGGTAAGTGCCCAGTAGAATCAAACTGGAGGTTCACCTGAAGCCTCTACTGTTCTTTACTGATGCACATGCAGCTCACACTTCCATTGGAGAAACCTCACACATCCAGACATGATAGCTGCAGAAAAACTGTTTATTACTCTGATGTTTATAAGTACAAGTTGGACAGACGGTGCATTTCATCCAAAGTTATTCAATTCTAAAATAATGCATGATAATAGTTTTCAGCCTTTCAGATGGAAACCAGTCATCTTGGACATAATGCCACTCAGATACTAGCACAAGGTGTTTATTGGCAATGGTACAGTGGATACAGTGCCTTACAGTAGTAGTCATATAGTCATATGACCCAGAGATATAGGGAATATGAGGGCGAAAGTTCTAGAGACCAAAATAAATGATTTGGCCTACATGCCAAACTAACAGTTGTTACTGAGCAAGGACATGGAAGCAGGTCAAGGTTTAAAGGGGGCATTATATAAAATATACTTTTCTGTCCTTTATATCATGTTATAATGTTATTCCCTCATCAAAACACAGATGGAGTGTTGCTTTGGTTCATCCTGCATGTTTGTGGAGTCCTTGAATATCCCATGGCAACCATTCAGGGGTGCCTAAACACTTGCTCTCACAAAGCGCCACCTATTTCCACAAAACTCCCCCTACATACTAGAGGCAGCAACAATTAGCAAACACCTGGTGCCGACTATAAGCGCTGTTAAGTTAGGTACTTATATACTTTAATGTGGGATGCACCTTGGAGGGGGTTTTTTTTAGTTCTCCCAAAACTCCAGAAAAATAAGCTCTCAGTTTGAAATTCAAAAATTTTAAACAAGTATATTTAACAAGAAATATAATTTTGACAGTACATTGAGCAAAAACGTCAAAGTGAATGTTCTGATTTCCTCAACCAGTGCATGATAGTGCCCAACTACACTGAGAATAATGAACACTTTTCCCAACAATAATGCTTCTATCACCCCAAGCATGCAATAGTTTGCTGTGTTCCTCTGCTTAATGCTATGACGATGGGTTAACTAGAAAAATGTTAAATTTATCTATGATCATGATTTGTCATTGCAGATAATTGTAGCTGGGAGTGTAGCTGTTGCAGCAAAGAACCTACATCTGCCAACAGTAAGTCATTGCTGAACAAATGCAACGCAGCGTAGCTTGATGTTCTTCTTGTCACTTTTCATGTCATTAACTTCACCAATCACACTTGTCAAAATCCTCAAAGTTTCACCTTTAAAATTCCTTCCTCCTGCTATTACATTTTTAACAATTTCCCTCTTTAAAGCAGATGAAATTTCATCATGTTTACATAATACCTGTTATTAAATAATCATCCAAACTCTATGACTGTTTGCTGGTCTGGATCCGATGGTCGTCCATGTTTTGGAGGAATCATAAATGAATTCCCATTCCTGATTTTTCCAAAACAATTTCTTTTGGCCAAATGCCAGAATAACTAGAGTCCTTTTAGATATTTCCTTTTTGACTTCTGGAACTTACATACATTAAGATGTCTTTAAAATAGTTTGTCATGATGATGATGTTTTGTTTCTGTAATGCTTAGCAGGTTAATTTACAGCTTTAAGTCCAATTAGGGCACACCTGGCAATGTAGTTTATGGCACAGTATTTGCTAAAAGGTATTAATAATTTCTACATAGATATATTTATTGTAACCACCTCTCATGGCAATCTTGCTCCTGCACTTTTTTAGCTTGACAAATTTAGTTTTTGTTATTGTTAAATTTTAATTTGACATTTCAGATTGCTTCACTTCTACCACTGCTTCCACATTTCTTTATTTAATGGTAAATGTTGTAAACTTTGTATACAATTTACATCTCTCTTCAGATCTTTGTCTTTTGAAACAAAGAAGAAAAGTCAACTAAAGATTTTTCAAATAGCAGAAGTAATTTTTCTTTTCTGTGTGTTGCAACACAAAACTAGATTTGTGTTCTGTAAATGTTTCACATGTTACATTCAGCAAAAGCATAAAAAGCCAGATTACACTTTGAAAATACTGTCAGGAGCAAAAACCTTATCCTGTTCTGGTGGGTAATTGGACTAAAATGGACTAAAAAAAAGAAGAAGCTTCTGAGGCTGAGAGGAAGATCTCAAATATTAAAGGATATCTGAAAAGTTTGACACAAGTTTTACAGTTAATGCAATCCACCAAATTGTAAGTATTTAAACTTCCGTACTCTAAGAAAATTTGTATTGTATCTTATTTTTCTGTTATTCAGTAAATGAAACAAATTTAGATGAACTGGCCTCAGAACAGGAAAGGTCAGATTTACATATGAAAATATCAACAAATGAACAATAAAGATGCCAAGCTGTACAAGCTGTTGTTTGTCTTTGAACACAGAAAAAGTGTTTCTTCACACTAATAGAGCAAATGTTAAAAAGACTCTGCAGTCATCTTCCTTTATTTGGCAGTACTGGTACTGGTAATCTTGTGCAACCAGAGATGATCGGAACAGGATGCAAAACTGCTGCAAATCAGAGTACTGTGAAAAACCCTCTAACTGACACCAGCAGTTTCCAGCAACCAGCTGCTGAGGAGAAACAGAAGTGAAACTTATGGTGACACTGACTCTTGTTATATGATGGCTTTACTGTGAGAGGTTCATTCTTTTTTGCTGTTTAATATGTGAATGTGTTCAAAGCAATCTATATTTATATAAAAAAACCTTTGTTTTGTGACAGCTCACGGCCTGTTTGGTGATGCAGATCTTGGCATGTGTTGCCTCTTTCTTGAACATGATCTTCACCATAATACTTCTGGGAGTCCCATCCACCAACTGCTGGTTTAATTCTTTTGAGAGAAACACCGTCAACAGTACATATAATTACAACACAATCTGTCAGCAGGTTGAGGTAAAGACTGAATAATATTCCTAAAAACCACACCCTCAAGTTCATATGAGAAGTAAAGTCCAGTTTTAGGAACTGAAGAATGAATCTTGGATGTTAACTGATATTGTGTAACATATGAAAGGAGTTGATGTCTGAGTTCAGGAGTTTAGCTGTAGTTCATGCTGACTCATTCTATCCACTTTCAGAGCATCCATTCCCATTTCTTTGCTGGAGGGATTCTAATCCAGGCCTGTCTGCTGGCCATCTCTGCCACCCTGGCTGCCTACTGCTGCAAGGTGGTCAACTGTTGTGGAGCGGCCAACAAAATGGTGAGTTCACAAACCAACTGACTTAGTAAACCGATAATGAAGATTCCCAAGGGAGATTGTTTATGCTCAGTGTTACTATTTGTTTTTCAGGAGGAAAGATAGGAAAAAAACTAATCCCCATTAAAATGTCAGGTTAGAAAAACTGAGGGCATAATTAGTCATTTCAGGGCTATTTTTTTTCTCCTGTGATATTTGTTCTGTACATTCCAACTGAAAACTGATATTTGATTACATATATTTTTTGTAAATATTAAGAGAATAAAAAGCTGTAATGTACACATTTTCAGCATTCAGTGGTTTTTGTAGGAGCATCCATCGGACTGGTCCATTTCATATTCTGGTCCAGTCACTTTGGTAATTGTTGATCAAAGAATAACAAATAAACTGCTTCACCAACTGCTTTTTTCAACAAGCAAAACACAAATATATAATTAACAAACACTTCTGGCTTATAACCTGGAGCTGTCTGCTCCCACCTTTATGGACCACATGCATTGCCATATTCAGAGGGCCTTTCAACACTTTTTGTCCTGATTTTGTTGAACATTTGAATACTTGAAATATAATGAAATGTTTCTCCTCTAAAACAACACTCATGCTGCACATCCACATTTCCTGGAAGACTTGTAGTATCTTCCATAAATATTCATAATCTTTGAATTTTTCTTTCCTATTTTATTACATTACCAAACTTAAATGGATTATTTTGTGTCAGAGCAACAGTGTACTCCAATGCACTTCAATATTGCTAAAGGAAAATGACTGCACGGTTTTGAAATTTTACTACAAATAAAAATCTAAAAATTGTGTTTGGCTTTAATTCATTTCGATTTATATACTGCTGACTCAGCCCCCTTTATTAAAATAAAAATCCAATGCAACCAATTCACTTCAGAAGTGACGTAATTGGAGATAAGAGTGTCTGCCTGAGGGTCACTTTAATTTCAGTATAGTCACATAAAAAGATAGGAAGCCCTCTCACACATATTAATGTCTTATCCCGCTTATTTACTGCTGGAAAATGAAGTGTTTTAACAGATATAATCAAAAATGTGATTTTTAGCTGCAGGTAAAAATCTGGAACACCGTAGCCATGTGTTCCAGAGTTGAAGCTGGTTTACCCCGGTTAGCTGAACACACAGCTCAGGCAGAGGGTTGTGAGTTAAAGCCGGTTTGGTTTATCAAACAGAATGTAAACCTTCAAACATCTCAGGTTCAGGAAAACAACTGGCAAACATTCCACTGTATTAAACAAAAAACATATTCATTCATCCCACTAATTATTTTTTCTCAAAAAATAATTGAAATTACAATTATTCTAATATTCTGAGTATTCAATGTATTTTCTAGTTAAACCTAAATGTAGATATGTTCTAGATGTATAAAAACATCTTAAAGGTATTGTATGTTAGTTTTCAGAAATAAAAACAAAATTAAGCTAACAATATTATTATAAGACTCAAATGTTTTTTTTCTTTTTGCCTCCGCAGCCAGTGATCACGATCCAATCACCAGCTGACCAGCAGAAAGAAGGATGACCAGACTATGTGCAGCTGCAGATTTAAAGCTCAACTAATCCTTATTTTATGCCAACTATAGTTCTAATTATTTTGCTTAAAGTCAAACCACTAATGCACTCCTAAAACATATAAATATCGAACTTATAGTTTTTACCCCACATATAACTTTACCTTTTTTGCTCTCCATTTTCAGTCTTTTAGAAAGTCTACACACAGTGCATAACATTTGAACACTGAAGATGTTTTGAAATGGCCTGATGGAATGCAGCTTGTGTTAAGTGCAGGAAATGTTCCTTTGTAAGATGGATGTAAACAGG
This sequence comes from Poecilia latipinna, assembly GCF_001443285.1. Taxonomy (NCBI): domain Eukaryota; kingdom Metazoa; phylum Chordata; class Actinopteri; order Cyprinodontiformes; family Poeciliidae; genus Poecilia; species Poecilia latipinna. Next base: position 676,638 of record NW_015112656.1, on the reverse strand, counting down.
TCTGCATTCAGTCAGATTCTTTGTCATGCTAAGCGGTACAGACAGGATCAGCTGTAAAACATGTGAAGCCGTTGGTGTCCAAGACACTGTTAAACACCATCCATCCATTTTCTTCCACTTATCTGGGTTGGGTCGCGGGGGCAGCAGCTTCAGAAGGGAGGCCCAGACTTCCCTCTCCCCAGCCACTTCTTCCAGCTCCTCCGGGGGAACCCCGAGGCGTCCCCAGGCCAGCCGAGAGACATAGTCCCTCCAGTGTGTCCTGGGTCTTTCCCGGGGCCTCCTCCCGGTGGGACGTGCCCGGAACACCTCACCAGGGAGGCGTCCAGGAGGCATCTTGACCAGATGCCCGAGCCACCTCAACTGGCTCCTCTTGATGTGAAGGAGCAGTGGCTCTACTCTGAGTCCCTCCCGGATGACCGAGCTTCTCACCCCATCTCTAAGGGAAAGCCCAGCCACCCTGCGGAGGAAACCCATTTCCTCCGCAGGAAAATTTTGTTTAAATTTCTGTTAAACACAATCAGCTGAAAGAATAATGAGTCTCTATGCATACACAGTTCCCAATAACTCTTGTAACTTTTTTTTTTTCATTCACCTCATCTCCTTTACCCTTCTAACCTGAGGTTTGTATCAATATAAATAAATGTCATGTTTATTTTGGGCCTGTAATGCACAAAATAACATAGACATTACACAGAATGCCCTGGCATCCTGTGCAGGGTGTGCCCAGTAAAAGATGAAAACTATGTATTATAAACAAACATTGATATCGCAAATGAACTTTTGATCTGATACTTGAAATGTGAAACAGTGAATATCTGAATATCCATCCATCCATCCATCCATCCAACATGCTAATCCCTGGCTGTTTTTGACTGGAAGCGGTGCGTTTCTTCAGACAGCCACTGTAACACTGAGAAGAGTGCTACAGTGTAGCACTGGCTCATATTGTCACAACATGGTGATAGTTTAACAAATATTTTAAAAACGTATTTTAAAATAAAAGTTATATACATACATTTAAATAGTGAAGCAGACAAAATAAAGAAAATTTTCTATTATTCTTTTCAGGTCCCGAAAACAACAAAAACACAAAAAAAGACATGTTTCACATTAGCTATAGAAAACATGTTCAACAGAAGAGCTTTATAGAACACATCCTGTTGAAATGAAGCAATAAAATTATTTCCTTAATCTTTTATGTGGGAAAATTTAATGATTGTCCATATTACAAAGTTAAGAAAGAATTAAAAACCTCATGATGAGACAGTAAAATTTATATACACTCTTCAGCACTAATGGCAGGAGTTCACTCTTATAGTCTCTACTGCAGCCTCCTTTTCTTCACATCTGCAGTTCATCTGCCCAGTGGCTCTGTAGGAGCAACAAACACCAGTTAGTGAGCAAACACACAGCCTTTAGGGGTTTCACTGAAGTACCAATCTGACCTGTGATGTGGAGGAAATGACCTCCTCCAGGTCTCCAAGGCAGCCGTGTTTATGGCGAATGAGGCTCCCCCACAGCACCGAGCCATGGCAGGAAGGACACTGTCCCTCTACAGGCAGGAGGTGGGACGGCTCGGACCTTAGAAAATATTTGGCCAGGCAAACTACATGACTGACCATCCCACAGGAAGGAAGGAAACAGCTTAGCTTCTCTGACACCTGAGGAGGAGGACAGGATGGAGCAAACCAGCCAGACGTGGATAAATAGCTTGTTGAGGACACATTTCTTACCTTTACCATCGCCTTGCAAAGGAAACACACAGACATCACATCTTCATCTTCACCTGCAGATGGCAGCGACTGCTTCTTTTTGGCCCTCACGCTGCCGAAGGCGATGGGGATGTGCAGTGGGGGCTGCAGGCCGGGGTCAAAGTCCATCCTATACTCCTGTCTGAGCCAGCGGGCAGTCAGAGGGAGCCTGCTCCATGGCGCCACCCGCAGCATGTTGGAGACGACGCGCCAGTGGAACTGCAGGCTCGTTTCTCTTTTGGAACGTCGGGAGACATGGGAAAGTCGTCTGGAAGAGTGAGGGTGCTGCCACGCCCACTCAAACTGCCAGGGAAAGACAACATGAACTAATCACAAAAATTTTAGTTCTCCACATTTTCTCCTCACATAGTCAATATTACACATACAAGTTAAACTATATAACTATATATGAGGATTATGATCCAGGCAATCTCAGAAGTGTTTTTCTGATTTATCCATTTCAAAGTCAGACACCAGTGTTCCTGTCAATCAGTTAAGCAAGTTTTAACTCACTGTGATTTGAAAGAATGCAAATCAAGATAAAAACAAATACTAATTCAAACTGAACTATACAGCATGATACAGGATCTGCTCCATTAGGGTTCTCAAGATTGTGCTAATGGACATTTAACCTGTTTGCATAATTTGATCCTGAGTGGATTAGAGACCAGTCCAACACACAATAACTGCATTAAATGACACAAAAGTTCATCTTCAGTTTTAACAGATTCCCTGTGCTGACTTAAGGAAGTTAGATAAATATTTTGTGTCATGCTAAAAAATTAAAGGCATGACGTAAACTTTTAGTACACTTTTTAAAAAATATTTTGTACAAACTTGCACAAAAATTACACATGCATATGTTCAAGACATTGTAATGACCAACAACAACAAAAAATCAAGACATCCTATCTACAACCTTTTTGATTAATGTGGCACAGTCACTCAGATTTTTGGAGATTTTGGAGGTGTGGTAGTTTTTGATCATGTGTGGGGAAATCATATGAACATTTCATATTCAATAATATTCCAAGAATATGATTGAATTTCTAAGTTTGGATAAAAAAACAGAAGAAAAGTCAACATTTGAACATTTTTGTGTTGGAAATAGAGATGCTGTAATATTACAACACTGGATCTTACAGGGTTAGAATGAATGAATGAATGAATGAATGAATGAATGAATGAATGAATGAATGAATGAATGAATGAATGGGACCATTTTTAAAAAAAGGCTTTTTCAGAATATGTAGGAAAAATTTTACAGAACACAGTAGAGTCACTGTGATGATGACATTTGGGAACATATGCTGGAACTGATAGATAGTGGATAGATGAACAAGCTGGTTTTCTCTGGCATAGTGAAAATTCCTGCAGAGATTGTTGGGTTGTAAAAGATGCGATCGGAGCAACAGTGTGTATCTCCTACACTGGACATCACTAACTGTGATGTGATGCAGACCTGAACTCTGGAACCTGGACTCACCCTCAGGGCAGCTATATCTGAAGGGAATCCATGGATAATTAGTACCATCTCCCTAAGCAACACAGAGGAACAGGTGCATATTAGAGTTATGGTCATTCTTAAATATTACCAACTGTAAACACAATTCAACTGAATAACAGTATGTTTACCACGGTCCCCTGCCACTGGTTCTCTTGGCACCCCCTCTGTGCCTCCCGGCATTGTGTTGTCCAATCCGCCGCTCAGGGTTGACCGTGAAGCCGATGTAGATACGGCCTTTAAATTTTGGGTTAGTGCAGTAAAGCATGTACACACCGAAGAAGCTCTCCACCTCCACGACCATCATGAAAACCTTAATAACTTCCGTATGAGACGGTGGCAACCGTTAATTGAAATGACCCATGGCTATAGTTGATGAACGAGTGAAATAATGTTCACAAAGTTAGGGGAAATGTTAAAAGCTAATAACATGTTATGGTAATGTCATAATGTTTTGCTTCTGTATCAGTTCTGTCACTACTAGTTCCTGTTCAGTTCCTGTCAGCCTTTAGTGGACCTTGACGGTGCCTGATCAAATAAGTTGGAAATAACCCCCTCTATGTGCAGAAGACAAAAAATCCCATTATTTTTAAAAAATATCTAAAGTATACTCTCACGTTGCTGTCAACATACGTAATTAAAATTATTCTTACAACAATCACTAAAAAGAATCTTGTTGTCTTTTCTGTATGGACTCCTATTTCGATGATCATTTGTTGTTTTGAAAATAGCGTCACGGCTTAGAAGGCTACCGATTGGCTAAAAATGGTCATAGCCAAGAGTCAATTGGATATTCTTTTTGGGCCATAATAACGTAACCGGTTGTACGGTGTCCAGTTGAAATCAGCAGATCACAGGTAGCGTTTAGTTATGTATGCTTCTACTGTACTATGAGAGTCACACACATGGACTGTCATGTAAATTGTTTAATACAGGAAGTCTTTGGACGCTGACTTTCTAATTTTTTGTTTGTTTTTTTGTGTCTTGAATAAAACCGTATTAAAGATATTTAAGCTGATCTACAGTCAGTATTTCTGTATGTATTGTTTCAGATAGACATGGCAGTGTCAGCAGATCACATCCGGGAGAAGCTAATTAAGGAGCTCGAGGCAGTGCATGTGGTAGGTCTCTCTCTGTCATTTCTTTGATTGTTGTATGTGTGGTTAAGCTGCTTCAGTCACTACCATCAGACTCAGTGGTCATCATAGCAATAGTTTAGCCAATCGGATTGAGTTGTGGCTTTAACTAGGTCACAACAACCCTTTGGTTGTAATCTTTTTCTGGCTTGCTGTTCAGGGTTTTGGATTGAATCCCATTTCCAAAGGAAACTTGGCTTTCCCATGCATCTAGGCACACAAATTCACTCGCACTTTGACTATCCCACTGAGAAATGGGCTGCTCCCTTCAGAACCTGATACATCATCAATCCTCAGTGAGTGCTTGTATGTAAACATCTCAGACTTATTCTGCCCTATGTAAGTTGGGTAGACGATCACCAGTCCTGTAGCATGCGGTGTTCTATGTCCATTCTGGAAGAATTAAAAGCAACATGCTAAATTTAAACAATAAATGAGCTTCAATGTATTTAATTGGATTTAGATTTTGCCACTCTGCCTGGCAGAGTCCAATCTGAACTGTCAACATTGTGCCAGTGTGTGCCATCTGGACAATTTTTGCTTTGGGGACATTCAAACTTGATTACCTGTAAAACAGACCAGTTCTCCATATTCCATATTCCCTCAGTCAGCAGCACCCAACAACAGCAAGCTCCTTTACGGGAACCATTATATAAGCTCTGTCTGTCTGTCATATTCTAACATCGTTGATCTTGATCAGCATTTGTAAAATTAACATCTGGGCATTACCCTGGACTCCAACGTTTCTCTAATCAAACAGCCAGAGACTTAAAGAGGAAAAGCAAAGCAAATGAGGCAGGAGCAGAGAAAAAACGTTGCACTGAGAGCTGGAAGGAAAAGATCCTTAGATGTCATGAGCTACAGCAATATTTAATTTTCCTTTGAAAAAAATAAAGTATTAATGAATTGAAGGAATTAATATACAAAGTAGAGAAAATGGTGAGTGAGAGATGCAGAGCTGCAGCATTACTTGCATCCTGCAAATACATAGTTGACTTTTGGGGAGCAACCTGGTGATAAGAGAACCTGACAGCTGCTTCTATGCAGCCTTTTCCTTCATCCTCTGTTATAAACATGGCAGCTTTATTGTGTGGAATTACTGGCTAAATAAAAAAAATAGAATATTTTTTTTTATCCCATAAACACAAAGATTGTTCAGTTAGACTTTTCCAGTAATTATTTTTTCCCAAAGGGAACATTTCTATGGACAGTTTATCTAATCAGTAACCAGATTTCTGATCATATTGTCTGTTTTTCTGATGCTGGTCAGTGAAGTAAGCGTTGATGTTGTGCTTTTCAGGACGTAGAGGATACCTCACCAGAAAGATGTGCAGCCAGCTTCAAAGTCCTGGTGGTGTCGGCGCAGTTTGAGGGGAAACCATTGTTACAAAGACACAGGTGGGATTCAGCTGAGCTGCTGCTGCTGGAACGTTTTATTAGTTTCTGATATCTACATGGTGGAAGGTTACTTACACATTTCAAATCTAGTTCTCCATGTGCATTACGATCAGTGCTAGAATAAAATATTTGTGTATGAACCAGAATATTATAGCAAACATAGTCCACTTATCAGTAGAGATTTAAAGCTCATAATTCAAATGTCTCTCCAGTGCAACATCCCAAACATCTGCAAGTACGTTGTTAGCTTAGATAGCTCATTCAATGATCTAAGCTGCCGTTCACGTTTAGTTCAAATCCTTGTTTCAGATTTTTTGATAATTATGTTTTTTAGTTATTCCAATTGGAAATAAAATGTTAAAATTAATTAGAGGAAGTTTCTGGTTTAAATACCTGGGCTCATCCATCCAGAGCCACAGACGATGCACAGGGAGGAGAGGATGACATGGTTTACATGATGGTACTGAAACCTGGCAGGATGTAACCTGGGTTTCCTTCACAATCTGCAAAAATCAGGATAGATGTGGAATAAATTCCAAAGACCTGAATTTATGAGAAGGAGTGAAGACATGCAGCAAAGGTCCCTACAGTTGGAATCAAACTATACATTTCTTCTCTGCTCCAGTTTAACTCCCCACAGTCCAGCCAGCCCCCCAACAAATGGCAACGAGGTAGAAAAAAAAACTTTGGTTGTTAATGTCCTGCCAGTTTTATTTATCAGACCAATATGTTAAAAAATGCATAACATCTGCTGATAGCGATGTGGAAGCCGATATATCGTACATCCATATCCTGAAAACCTGAAGCAGAATCCAGTGGTTTGCTCATTTCCTGGTGAAGCTGGAAGTGTGTGTAGTTTGGAGATAAAAGAAAAGACAGGAGGCATTCTGAAGGTTTTAGGATTCTGGACTGGATTAGAAATCAGTTAATAAGAGGGTAAGATCTGTGATGTGAGATTAACGTGTTATTAGCTTTCTTTCTGAAGTTCAGTTAAATGTTTTACTCCACTTAAGCAAATTTAAAGAAGTCCCTGAGGCCCACCCAGCCTCATTTACACATTATTTACAGCTGTGATCTACTTCTCCTCACTGTCTGCTTCTGAAGGAAATGCTGTGATCTAAAACACTAAAATCATCAAGCTAAGCAAACGTGTGCTTTGCAGCTTTTGTTCACCATCCTGCAGAATAACCAGAGTATGAGGATGACTCTAGAGAAGTCTCTGTCAGACAGAAGAAAACATTCAAAGTTTGACTAAGAGCTGCAGGTGTTTGTTGCTGAGCTCTGCTGTAAACACACTCATCTCACTTTGAGCCGTTCTCCCTAGGAACCTTAAACTGGTGCTGTCTGTGTTTGCAGGATGGTGAACATGTGTCTTGCAGAGGAGCTGAAGGCAATCCATGCGTTTGAACAGAAGACCCTCACACCAGAACACTGGGACAAGATGAAGCAACAGTGACATATTTCCACCTGCTTCCGTTTGCTTCTTGTTTTTGGATTATGTGAAAATGTCCAACTACCTTATTGTTCCGTCTGTCCCACTGATACTAATCTACTGCAAATGAAAATAAAACACTTTCCTTCCTTTTTCTGCATTTGGGTAAATCCTTAAATTCATTTTCTAGTGAAGGAAGAACAGACCCACTCAGTAAATCTTTCATATGGATTGATGGAATGATTGGCTATCTGTCTGTGCTCTCTGCTGCCACCTCAGGGAAGGCGACTGTAACAGCAGGGATACAAACTGATTTATAAATAGCAAATACCATTTAGAATAAATTGAAACATATGTTTCATATTATAAATACATATTAAATAAAAATTATAAAATTATCAGATGTTAAGAAGGAAAGTGGGTTTTAGAATATTTAAAAGTAATTTACAGCATAAAAATACAGTTATCTATATCTCAGTGGCTTTGACTGCCACATGGGAAATCTGTCCGGATTCTCTGGTTTAGTTCTTTCACAAACTGATGATTGGCTGAGGTCATCACCAGCAACCGTCTCAAGTTGGCGGAGATTGGTCCAAAAGAGGGAAATTTAGTTTGAGCAGCAACTTTGCAGTTGAATCTGCCTGGTTGATGTCAGAGCTCAGAGGAGTCGGGTGTATTTATGTAGTGCTAATTCACAGCAAATATAGTGTCAAGGCACTTGACCAGAAATACAAATAAATTAAAACATATCTGATCTTGTAGCATCTTGAACCTTGAAGCAGATGAAGTACAGCAGCAGTTTGCATAGACTCACTAAAACTTGACAATAGGAGATCATTCAGACCTTTGTGTCCCAGTTTAGCATAAAAGCAAAGACATGTATCCATCTTGAGGCTGCAGGTGCTGTGAGCCATTTTAGCATCACTTAAACAGCCAACCTGATGTCCTGAGTATCGTTGTTGACCTTGTTCATCTCTTCCTGATCAGTCCAATAGAGAATCTTTGGGAAATGATGCAACAGCAACATTCACATCTCGGATGTGCAGTCATGCTTTGTCTTCAGAAACCTGTAAATAGCTTTTATACTGTTATGCTGTTACAGTCGTCTTAGTCGCATGCTAAAAGGATCATAAATATTAATGTCAAAATATTCTACAATATAAATCACATCTGTTTATTCACTGGTAAATATGGGGGTAGATGCTCTGCCTGTGGAATATGAACACCACATTTTTTAAAGCTATTTCTAAAGTTTTGTTTTTTTCTTGCACAATGACAAAAAAGATTTCTTATTCTGATTCTAAATGCAGAGAGACTCCTGACCAAGACCTGAACCCAGACAGTAACTGACTCACCATCCAACACATGGCTCAGGACTGGATGGCTCATATGTTAACATGGGTCACTATGTTATCTTACTGGAGAGATTCTGGATGCAGAAGTATTTATTCATGCTACTAAATATACTTCCTGTTTGCTGTGATACTGCCAGCAGACAATAAGCTGAACTGGAAACAGTAAGTGCAGCTCTATGGAGGACTCACTGTCAGGAAGGCTGAGTGCTTAAAGCTCTTTAACAAAGTGGGACTTGTTCATCCCATGTCCCAGCTGACAGCAGATCTTCCACTGTGAATGTGATGAACATTAGGGTTCCATGCCAAAAACTAAATAAGCACATGAGGCGAACCCCCTGCTGAGACTCAGGGGGCTCAGAAAGCCAGAGTGGTCGCTCAGTGAGATCAGCTGGTGGTGGCTGAACTAATGGAACCTAACTGGTTCAGTCAATTCACCGATTTTCACTTCAGTGCTCATGTGGCTGTTTGTGTTGGATGAATGCAACCAGCAGCTCCTGCAGAGAGCCCAAGCAGTTTCATTTAATACCTGAGACAACGGCAAGGCTGCTTTATTGATTTATTGCCCTCTAACACATAATACAGCATGGGTTCATTTCTCCACCTGTGGATTTTGGTTCCTCATTTTACTCCTGAAAACTCTTGATAAAAAAATCTTGATATCACCTGTGATATCACCTGTGCAGGCTACTGTTTATCTGCAGTACTCTGCAGATAAACAGTAGATAAACAGCATAACAGCATAACAGTTTATCTGCAGTAGCCTGCAGATAAACATGTTTATCTGCATGTTTAGCCTGCAGATAAACATTTTACCAATGTTGTATACAGCACATTTTTTTAAAGTGATATTTTTATGGCAATAGTGGCCTTTATTCAACTTTAACTGGACAGGAATAAAGGCAGTAAGAGAAAAGCCAGCTGTCCCTGGCTCAGCTGGGAATCGAACTGGTTACAGCTGTTTTAAGGACTGGAAAATAAAATTCTCTGCTAAATACTCTGACCTTAAAGATGTCAGAAATGAAAATGCCATTTTTTTCAACCTTTAAGCCCAAAACACACAGCTTGCATCTGATCAGATTTTGATTTCGATCTGACACACAGTCCCTAACTGGACTGTCTATCAACTCAACAACAATAACAATTCATGTGAGAGTATGTAAACAAGCCAGTCCGGCAGTAAACTCAAAGCTGCTTAAACAACATCACTGTTTCACTCTTTCATTTTTTTCTGTACTTCTGAACTGCTAGCATGGATAAGCACACTACCTTTTCTGCAAGTAAAAGATTTTGGTTTGTGTTTGCCCCAAAGTGGGTGTGTTTTACCTCCATGTCGCACTTAGTGTCACTCATGCCATCAATTTGTTGCATAGTTCCAACTAGGAAAGACGTCAGTTGGAGAAGCAGTTGTAGTCACAGGGTCACAGTTAGTGATCATTGACTTTAACAGGTACCAACTGCTGCATCCATCATCCGACCCGATCGGACCCCAAAACGAGTCTGGTTGTTCAGGGCCTTACTCTGTGCCAGCTGACTTAGACAGACTGATACGACCAGTGACTATTTCAGCAACTATATTCGCTATAAACTGCTTAATTAAACCCCCAGAGGCTTTCTGCTGTTTGCAGAGACATTGTAAGTCTTCATGGTTTTAGATAGATATCAGATGTAGAGCATGTGTGATCATTACTGTCTTATCACAAATTACAGGTTTAATCTGGATTCTGACTACATTATTTGAACACATTAATCTGCTTTGATCTAAATTTTCCCTGTATGTTTGGGGTCGAAGGAGAACCTCCCCTAAAATGATTTTCATTTATTCAAAGATGATAAAACATCGTAAAAGAAAGAGCAGTTACGAAAAAACTAAAGTAACTATTTTTTATTACATGCTATTTAGTCAAAATTAATTAATACCTTTCTCAATAATCAATAGAAACGCCTGTTTGAATGTTTCCACTGGTATTGTGATTATTTACCTGGATTTACATTGAGGCTCGGCGCCATCTTTACCTTTTAGATTCCATTCTCTCGTTCCAAAACATTACTATTATTTCCAGTCAGAAGACACATTGTGGACAAATTAAAAGATTAAACCTAAATCTAATTCCTCTGTGGGAGGAATACCTTTGGGCCTTACTGTGTGCTCTACAGGTACATGTAGTGATGTGTCATCATGAGGTAAAACCAGAGATGGTTTGGATAACATTAGCTCCTCTCTGTGGTTCCCTCTTGTTGCTGCTGTGACTCACATCCCCCCCGGCCCCCTCCTTTAGAGTAAATGACATGGATGATGTGATTGTTCAGCTCTGTTCCGTTCTGAGTGGCAGCCATGCTGACCACCAGACACTCGGCTCTTCCATTAGCAGCTCTTGGCAGGGTGAGTGGTGGAAGTAATCCTCCCTCTGCCTGTTTCAGTTCTCCTGCTCTGTGATGGAGAAAATCACATCACAAGTCAGCTGGTACTTTAAAATAAGACATTCTGATCTCTACATATGGCTGCGTAGACACTGAATAAACAGAATAAAGGATTCATTATCATAAATGACTGCATTCAGACATTTTCCTTTCCCTTGATTTGTGCTCCACCCTCATGCAGAACTCTTCCATCATTCTGACACCCTGGGTGGATGTACAGAAGTCTTTAAGTTTAGGAACGAATGTTTACACTGAAAAACAAGCAAAAAATTATAAACAAAGCGGCAACCCCTTTTTGCTAAGCCACATTCATAAAAACTGGAACCCAGAAATATTCACACATCACCTTTATTCCTGTTACTTTAGTTTATATTAAACTGTTTCTGTTTTAAATTAGCTATGACTGCAAAAAGTTTTATTTCTATTTCCTAAATGCCAAAAATAATGAGAGAGATCTATAATATTTACCTTAATATATTTTATTGCTGCTTATACTGAGCCAGGTTCTGGTTCTGCTGGAGGTTTCTTCCTGTTAAAGAGGAGTTTTTCCTCTCCACTGTCACTACATGCACGCTCTGTATGAGGGATTGCTGTAAAGTCAATGAGACAACACAAGTGATTGTCTCTATGTTCTCATCCAGGATGACTGAACCCTGCAGGTCAGACTTGATGCTCTGCTGGGTTTCCTTATAGTAACTTTTGAATCTGCTTTGAATAATTAAATAAGCATATTGTATGATAACTAGGATCAACTGGAATGTATGTGTGATTTAATTGAAGGGATTTTTTTGTAAGGGACCTTGACATTTGTTGTGAATTGGTATAATGAAGTGCATTGAATTGGATCTAATTATAGTGAAGCAACATCTCAAGCCAGAAAAGATTTAAAAAATTAGCCACTCCAACACGAAGTACTGATTTTTATTCCCATGAATAACTTGCAGACAGAGCTTAAGGAGTGTGTGAGAAAAGTGACCTACAAACCTAACCCAGTTCTACCAGTTCTGTACAGAGGAGTGTGTTTAAATTCCAGCAACTATTATGAAAACCTTGTGGAAGGGAACTCTAAATATTTTACCTGTCATACAGTTTAAAAGCCGACTGTCCAACATATTGTGGAAATTCAGACAACCCCTGAATTTCACTTCAAAAACACTTCAAAAAGTGTCTTTCTTAATTTAGCCTCTAGCTAATAAAAATAATTTTCATAATCGTAGCTAGTCCGTCAAAATAATAATAAAAGGCGACATAGTAGCTGCTGCTGTCTGCATCTCTTCTCCAGAACATTTCAGTCAAATGACCAGACCTCTGCATAACTTGACTTCATGCTGAGGAAATATTTCAGCTATTTGTTTTAGCTGTGTTGGAGCAGGGATCCCTCTACATAGGGACATAGGAACTCCTGCAATAATAATAATTATAATATGATAACTTTTTTACTTCAACTTCACCCCAAAAAATAATGCCACATGAATATAAATATGTTTATTTCTTTGGACATTTTTGCAGTGAAAGACAGAGCATGTTGATCCACCACTTCTGCTGCCAACAATCATATAAAAATAATAAAATATTATTAAAAAAGAGTTGCTGGACTGGTCTCTGGTTATTGCCTTCCTGAGCTCGTCTTGCTGCTGACGTCCAACATGGCATGCAGCTCCCCTGGCTCGTATCCCAGCAGGCCCTGCAGGTTGCACACAAAGCGGTAGACGTAGCGCTTGCCGGCTGTCTTGCGGATGATGTTCTTGTCGTAGTAGTAGCGCAGGCCCCGACTGAGTTTCTCATAATTCATCTTGGGTTTGTTTTTCCTCTTTCCCCAAAGCAGAGCTACCTGGGAAACAAATAGTCGTCAGAGAACATCCACAATGTGACAAATGCAATCTGTGTCCGTCATGTACAAGAACAATGCAATTAGACTATTTATTTATTTTTCATTTTTATTAATTTTTAAATTGTTGTGACTGTTTTAGATCATGGTTTGGTCACCTCAACAATGTGTGTGGTTCAGCACAGTGAAGTTTTGTAGTCACAGGTTGGTGGTGAGAATCTAATGAAAAAGTCTTGTTGCTCAGCAGAAGAGGGGATACTAAGAGGCCACCTGCAGGAGAGATTTTAGCTCCTTCCACCAAAACACTTTAATGAACCTTTCAGTATCTCGTCTGCTTGTGTTCTGGGTAAGATCTGATGGGTCAGACTTACCAAGTGAGGTCCAGAGTGTAAAGGTTAACTGACTTGAACCTAGCAGAAGCTAGCTTGCCTCTAGAAAAGTCTGACTAACATCAGCTAACTTATTGAAAGCACAAACAAAACTCAGAATCCAATGAGAAGAGTTGAAAGGAAAACATATTTTAGTTTTAGAATTAGAACTAGAAGGAATTAGAAGCACTTGGTCAGTTTAGTTTCACTAAACTGACCAAGTTTACCTTCCTAAGCTACCGTTCAGTCAGTTTCACTAAACTGACTTCAGCCTCCATTGTTACTGTAAAATGGCCGGCATGAGAAGCAGACCTGCTCATTTCAGAAGCTCCACCTGTTTGCTATGGATGGCCAGAGGAACCTCAGGCATCAGGTTTACAACAGGAATGTTTTGTGAAAGAGGCTATTGACTACTCATAGCTACTCACAGAACCCCACCTAAAGAAATATCTCAACTTTCACTGTTGGATCCATTGCTCTCTCTATTTATGTGAAGCTGTTCAGTCCCTCTGATAGGAGTCTCTGTTTTACATTAAACTGAGTCACCTTCCTGTTACTGATCAGCAGAGATGGTTTAGATGAACCAACAGGAAGATCAGCAGGTTCTTACCTCATCAGGGTCGGTCAGTTTGAATTCCCACTCATCTCCAGTCCAGCTGATGCAGGACTGACAGCTGCGATCTGTTAGGAGCTCCAGCAGAAACTGCCACAGCTGGATTGGCCCACTACCTGTGGGAGGAAGGATCAGCTGATTAATGCATAAACCTGGACAGACAAAATGAGTGTCTCTGTCCACACAGCTGTACTAACCAGTGTAACCAGCTAAAATGGCTGCTGGTATCACAGCTTTGCCCACATGTGTTTTGCTGCCTACATAGTCTTTGAAGCTCCCGTGTTTCTGTGGCAGCATGAAGGCATCATCAGGCACTCTGTCGTCCAGAGGCTGTAAATCAGTGAGGGGAACAGTCAAAGCCCGTGGCCTGACGGTGCGGGGCCGTCTGCTGGTAGCAACCCTCTCCTCCAAGTGTGTTTCTGCAAGAAAGCAGGGACAGAAACTCAAGATATGGTCAGAGTTCACTGTTTTATAAAGTATATGGGTTAAAAGAATAAAACTTAAAAAATGCTATTTTTATTGAAAGAATTATGTAAAGTTCTGTTAATGTGATGTTTCTCTTCTCTAGCTGAGAAACTCCAGCTGAGGCACTTAGCTGTTAACCTGAGGGAGACGACCTCTGGGCTTTGTTCATTTTTCTCAGTTTGCAAGTTTTTCCACAGATTTTCAATTGTATTAATGTCTGAACTTTGACTGGGCCACTCTAACACATACATTTGTTTTGATCTAACATTTCACTCTAACTCTGGCTGTATGTTTAAGGTTACTCTCCTGCTGAAACTGATCATCTAACAGGTTTTCCTCCAGGACTGTTCTTTATTTAAATTCATGAATGATGTGTCCATGATGTTCTGACCTGTGCTTTTGCATGTTTTCATCAAGTGTTCTTACCTCATGACAAACTGTGTTGAGTGATTTTTATGTGAGAAGTGAGTCAGACTGCAGGGACAGATGCAATGGAAGTGTGAACTAAATTAAATTCCATTTTATTTTCATTACTTTTGTAGCTGTTAACTTGGAGGTTTTCAAAAGCCAAATCAGCAGCTGAAGGTTATTAACTTTGTTTTTAAATGTACTTAAAGGCTTGCAAAAAATCTTATTATTTTCAATGTAGCACAAAAAAGGCAAATGCTAAGATTCGTTCGTGTATTGGAGGCTGGAAGGAGAATGTAAATAAAAGATGTCCGTCAGCATGAAGATTTTCTGCATGTTGGTGAAGTAAATGTTAAGCTTGCATCTATTCTGCTTTGTGTTGATTTTATCACACTCAGACATGCAACAGTAACAAAGTTCTCCTAGTTGAAAGTGAACAGTCTCACTGTAGAAAGTGATGTAGCCCTTCTGTAATGACAACAATGAAATAATAATGAGGAGGTTTTTTTATGAATGATGGTTTTTTACCTCTGTGTATTTCTGGTATCAGAAAAGCAGAACTGATGGATTCCTCTGCGTTCATCAGACTGTGACCTTCACGTGGGGCAGAAACTGGATCCAGAGTGTGGAGGTCTGAACTGTGAGCTGAATGATAGTGAAGTCTCTCATTCTGTTGATCCTGGATGTAGTCTGAGTAGTTCTCTGAGGGGAAAAGATACTGAACTGTAACGCTGGTCAGAGCCCAGCTACTGAGCTGTTGACAGTCAAAAGGAAAGAGAAATCTAGAGCTACCTGTGTGCTGAAGCTGGTAGGAACATGACGCTCTGCTGCTGCTTAATGAAGAGCTGAAGTTATGGTCGTTCTCTGGAGGAGTTATTTTAAAACAATAACAGCTGCACTGTGATCCTCATAGCTTTCACAGCAACATCAGCAACTTTAAACAGATTTTAAAAAATGATTTAGAGTTTAATACAAAGAAATGATGAAATAAAATGTCTGGTACCAGCTCAATCCAACTTTCAACTATGATTTGGAGAATATCTATCTATCTATCTATCTATCTATCTATCTATCTATCTATCTATCTATCTATCTATCTATCTATCTATCTATCTATCTATCTATCTATCTATCCATCTATCTATCTATCATATATATATGCTATATGTTATCAAGATGGCAGAAGGGAAAACATCATCATTATATGTTTGTTGTGCAGTTCTGTCATTGCAGTGGGACTCAGCAGAATCAGTCATTTATATTTGTATGAACATGCAGCCCAGCTGTTGGTGAACAGCTGGATGTGTTGAGTTGAGAACTGTTTACCCCCCCTCAGGGTCTCCAGGTGCTCCCACAGGATCTCTCCTGCAGTGCAGTCGGCCATCAGGCCCAGGAAGGCCTCCCTGTCCAGCCCACACAGCTGGCTGCCCTGCAGACCCCTCAGCTCTGAGCCATGGAGGCCGAACTCAGCCTGGCACCAGTCCAACCAGTGGCTCACCTCCCATTCTGACCACAAGCTTGGATCTAGACATGTAGATACACGAGGTACATAATTCAGAGGTCATAATACAAATCCATTTAAATAGAACAACCCAGAAATAAACCAAGTTGAGGTTGTAGAAAGTTTACCCTGTGGAAAGTGGTGGTTGATAATCTCCTGGGCAAAACCAGAGAAACTGGCCTGAACAGCCTTGCTCAGGACTTCCTTACTGGTTGGGGTGAGAGGAGGGACATCTATGGAGTCTAGCTCTAGGATACAAGAAAAAACAACCATACAGGGTACCAGACAGCTGAGTGAATCAGCCATTATACATTCACCCATCAATTCTCATTAGTTAATTGCTAAAGAATATTCTTTTTTATAAGAGACTAAAAAAAAGTTAATGCATTTCATCATACTGAGGAGTGTAAAAATATAACATCTGAATTAATGTTTGAATATGTAAACCTCAGATGTTCAAGTGCAAATAAATGATAGAATAGAATTCAACTTTATTGTCATTGCACCGTCACAAGTACAAGCAACGAAATGTAGTTTGCATCTTTCCAAAAGTGCTATACAGGGTATAAATATGTATTTACAGGTGTACAAAGGTGGTTATAAAAATAAAATGTTCAGTATAAATATAATATAATATAGATAGACTGGCCTGATCTATGATCCATGGCCGGTGCAGAACACCATGAAGCCATGAAGCTATGAACCACAGTGATGGATGGAGAGATGATCAACATGATCATAAGAATAACGGCATATGTGAGGGTAGATTTTATAAGTAAATGTTACCACAAAGCCGCAACATTTCAAATCTGATATATGTGGTGACGATGACAAGATGAGAAAACAGAGTTTAAGATGATCAGGCCAGTGTTGCTATGTTATCATGCTTTTATTGCAGAATGATTTCTGTTTTTTATTTTGCCTTTTGGGTAATTATGCAGCATTCAGACCGAGATGAAAGGAAACCTGTAATCTCACATTTCTAATAAAATGCGGTGTCTGTAATGACTGCACCATTATTACAAAATAATATTTTCTTATCATAGTTGGATGATTTAGAAATATATGAAGAGTAAAACTGCAACTTTACTTATGTTAGACATTTTCATCTGTTTGTTGAAGGTTGGACGAACCCCTGCATGCAAACAAAACTACAAATTCCACTTTCCACTGTAAACATTGATGAACATATTTCTGTTTATTGATTCAGCATTGGAACAAAACTGAACTGAATTTAAATAGCTATTAGCTAAGTGTGATGAATTATGATTCTTTAATTCCAAAGCCTGCAATTAATTAGATTTTTTTTAATCACTCTAATATCTAGAGATATTTTTTTATTGACTGAGTCCCAAAATAAAAACTGGCCACTGTCTTTTTATTTTCAATATAAAGCACCTAGAAATTGTTTAAAAAATTTAATATTGTGAGTTATGTTAATTTATTGGTTTCGTTAATACAGGCTGAAAGAGCAGATTTGTTCTCACAACATCAGCAGAGTGACGCATTAAACTTCTAATGAAATGATTTTTATTGTCAGTGTGTAAAACAGTCACACACACACACCTGGTCAACACTCCAAAACACTCCTGATGTTATGATATTAATCATCATTTAATATTTGCTGATGAATAATCTTGTAATGCACTACCAGGTGAAACTGGTAAAAATTATTCTGAAACAGTTTGGAAATATACCTGCATAGTTTAGTGTTGTTTATTATTATGCTACGAATAAATTGATATGAAGTTAAATCCTGTGTTTATGATCCATAAGCAGTCTGTTGCTCAACATTTTGTAGACTATGAATAATGTGAAATTTATCTTAAATGCATTATCCTATGGAAATGAAATGAAAGAGATAAGTCTTACCATAAGCATGGCAGTCCATCTCCATGGAGATCAGGTGGAGGGAAGCAAGAGATCCTGCAGGGCGGAATGAGCCTTTAATCTGAGCGCGGGGTCTGAAGGTGGGGACAGGCTGTGACTCTCAGTCATCCACATGTGGGTAGGACTAAAGACAAAGATTTAAAGCAAAGTGAAGATCCTGGAAACCAAAGAGGGAATATGATGTGATGTCATGATTTGATTAATACCTTTTTCCCCAGAATGATGGGAAAATATGTTAAAAATCATTAGTAATCTCTATTCTGATGATTGATCAGCTATTTTATCCTCAAGTCCACATTGTAAAGAGTTTTAAGGGTAATTTTTAATTTATTTTTTATATAATTATTATTTAGGAGATACATATATTGTAGGAGACTAATTTGTTTTTGACCTGCAAAGTGTCTTCTGATGATTTTTGTGTTACTATCTTCAACAAAAGTGAGTACTTTGGTTTAGGTTTGTGCTGTGAATAAACTGAACTGAACAAAATTCTGTTTAAAAACCAACAGTTATTAATATTCTGAGCAGTGAAAAAGTGCATCTTGACTGTTTTAATTAATCCAAAATGTTGTTTATACAACAATGCAATTTCTGTAGGAATACAGCAATGCAAAAAAAATAAATAATATAAATATATATTTTTTTTTTAAGGAAAAAGAAAGAAAACTAATAAAAACTCAGACAGTAAAAGAATAAAAGATGAAATCATAGTGTCTAAGAAGCAGTTTCTCTTTCAATTGTTTGACTGAGGCCAGCATCAGCTACAGGTTCTGTTTTATTAAAGGGAGATTCAAGAGCATCATCAACAGATCTGAGTTGTCTTGATCACTGTGGTTCTGGAGAGGTTTTGTTTTCTGTGTCTCCTACTTCTCTCTTCCTTACTTTACTTTTGAAATCTTCCATGTTTTGATTTAATTTCAGGAGTTTCACAAAAATCAGTAGCCTAGTGTTGAAATGTGAGTCCACTAGTCCTCCAAGTTTCATCATTTATTAAAACAAAACAGATTTCTGATTGTTTAGCCATTTTGCAGCAGACAGACAAGTGGAAGCTGCAAAGGTACAACAGAATGAAGTTACAGTACAGTGTGCCGTTTCTCTCACACACACACACACACACACACCAACAGTAGATAATACACACATCTTCCAAAGGAAAACTGTTAAACAAGGCAGTTTTATTTTATAACAGATCACTTTTAGGAAGACAACATGAATGAGCCACACAAACATGCTGATGAGATCACAACTAAATACAGTAAAGCTCTCCTCTATAGTTATATATTCATATCATTACAGAGAAATGGTTACATTCAGCTAACACCAGAAAACACTAAACAGTCAATATTTCTTTAATATGAAGTCCTCACATAAACATGGACATGCTGCAAATATGGAAAAATGGCTTCCTTTAAAGCCATCCAGTCACTGAAATGTCATGTGACTGGGATGCCCTTTGACCTTTCCCTCCCTTCCTTGGTCTACAACAAGACATAACATGTTTGGAAGAAAAGTGTTGAGGTTAATCTGCTGGCTTTCAGTGGAGGAATGTGGGAATCCAGGTCAAAACGTCCCTGTGTTTAACCAAAAACACCGAAAAGGGAAGAAAGTCTTTACTGTTCCTGTTGTAATAATAATAACAACAGATAGAGGATATTTTCAACAACTCAAGTTAGCAAAGTTTCTATCATCTTACTGAAATCACTTCAAAGTTAAAAACTAAGTCTCTCCCTGTCTAGTAAGATGTTCTTCCAGTGAAGAGAGAAAACAGGAACCATTGAGGCTGGACAGACTCATCCTGTCAGGAAGCAATGCCACAGTGCAAAGTGAGGAGGCTACAGGGTGGGGGGTGGGTGTGGGGGGAGGCTAAGCACATGGCAAGCTACAGTGGAGGATAGAAGCAGCTGTCGCGCTTTAGCGAGGGTCATCTGGGGCAGCAATCTTCTCCAAACTGGGTTCCATCCCCCAGATCTCTCTTGCGTACTGGGAGATGGTGCGGTCACTGGAGAATTTTCCACAGCCAGCGATGTTATGGATCACCTTCTTGGTCCACTCCTTAGGGTTCTGGTAAACAGAGAGGAGGGAGACATCAAAAACAACACTTATTCTGTGTGTGAGTGTTATTTAACAGAAATACAAGAAGTCCTGTCACATTAGACAGAATATCTACAAATATAAATTTTTAGGCCTTTCCACAGATTCCCAATTGAGTTTGGATCTAGACTTTGACTGGACCATTTTTACGCAAGACTCTGCTTTGATCTATAATTGCGGTCGGTGCAGCCCTAGTGAAGACATTTCTTTAAGTGTTGACCCACTGACCTTGTAGAGCGCGTTGACCTTCTCCTGGCATTTGATGTAGTCTTCATAGTCTGCAAACACTTTGAACCTGCAGCACAAGCAACCACTGAGAGTCATGAAGTGGGCCAAATTATTCAAATGTTCGTCATGATTTTAGATGATCATTTCATGCCATTTCACATTGCTGATAACATTCAACAAAAGTAGCCGTGTGACCAACAACTTCCACAGATTTTCCACATTACCTGTCATGGTGCATCAGCATGTTGACCAGGTCTTTGAAAAGCTCAGGCTCTCCAGGGCTGAAGAAGCCTGCAGATATCTGGTCCATGGCCTGCTTCAGCTCAGGGATACGGTTGTAGTAACAGATGGCATCATAGCTGAGGACAAGACACAGACAAAGCAAACCAAAAGGTCATGGCATGTCATCTGACAAGACATCAATATTCAGATATGGAAACAAAAGAAACACAAACATGTCAATCATAAAGCATCCAAACAGAGTCCAGATTGTTGGAGAAAATAAATATAGATTAGATTGATCTATTACTGTATTTCCAAAGACAGGAGAATAAAACTCCAAGTATAAATAAAAACTTCAAGGATACCCATTTTTTTATGACCAGATGTCATATTTATTCAGGGTAACAGATCCTGCTGAAACTCACCCCTTCTTGTCCATTGCCTCCACATCTTCCACCCTCATGCCAAAGATGAAGAGATTTTCCTCTCCAGCCTCCTCTGCCATCTCCACATTGGCTCCATCCATGGTGCCGATGGTGAGGGCGCCGTTCAGCATGAACTTCATGTTCCCAGTGCCAGAGGCCTCAGTGCCAGCTGTGGAGATCTGCTCTGATAGGTCCGCAGCGGGAATGACTGAAACGTATGGAACACACTGTAGTTAACTCTGGCTTCCACAGGAGCCAGACAACACAGACAGGACCAGTCTGTGTACTGCAGCTGCCAACTAAATAACAGATATGGATTTCTATATTTTTAAAGCACCACTTATTAATTACCCTTTTCAGCCAGAGTGACTCTGTAGTTCTCCAGGAAGATGACCTTAAGGCGGTCGCCCACCACAGGGTCATTATTGACAACATCCCCGATGGCTGTGATCAGCCTGATGATCATTTTTGCAGTGTGGTAGCCTGGAGCTGCCTGGAAACATAGCAACCAAAAATTATGGAAAACAATAAAGACAAAGCATCACAGCAGGTCAGACAGATAAAACTGATCAGCTATTCTGTGCTCAACTGTACAGTAATATGTTCCTGAAAAAGGTTGAAAACTTTGAAATGAAGCCAGTAATATTGGATAGTTAAAAATGATCTACATTTAGCTTAGCTTGGTGTAGGCTAGCAGGCAGTCTCATAGCCTATATTTAGGAAATTATCATATATTAAATATGTATAGTAGAACAGAAAGCAGGGATTTACAAGTATTGACTAAAAGACATTCAGCCATTTTATTCTCAATGTCTGACATTAAATTGGAATAAACTTTCTTTAAAATGTCATGTGTCTTTCTATACAGCATTTGGTTTTAACTAGGCCAATTAGGGAGGCACTATCTGCTCAGATATGCAACTGAAAAATGCAGCAAACCAGTTCAGACCAAGTAAGATTTAACACAGTACAAATCTTACTTGTCCATGAAATTATTTTTTACATAGTGATGGGAAAACTGAAACATACCAATATCTAACAGTGCTGACTATAACTGAAGGTATCAAAACTGGAGTAAAGGCTTCAGGTTTCTGAGGGGACGGGGTTATAGACAGGGGACCTGACCTGCGTGTAGTGGGGACAGACACTGATTATGTTTAATTACTAATCTTCTGCAACTATCATGCAAGTATATTTCAGAGAAAAGAACAGAGCTGCTTACCTTTCCTCCAATCATGATAGTCCTAGGGGTCCATAACTTATTGGGCTCGTTTTTAATACCTGATTGAAAAAAAACACCATTAACATTAAAATTTTTTCTCCTCAAATAACAAACCTACATTCATTTCTGCACAGCTTACGGTTGTAGAATGTGATGATGTGCAGACAGTTGAGCAGCTGCCTTTTGTACTCATGGATCCTCTTCACCTGCACATCAAACATGGAGTTGGGGTTGATCTTCACCTTGTAGTGCTCCTCCAGGTGGGCAGCAAACTTCAGCTTGTTCTCCTTAAGGTTCAAGCAGACAGACACAATGTAAAAACCAAACAAAATAAATTTAATAAACCCTGATTTAATTATTCAGCAATTACTTGTTTGATTTTTGCAACATCTCTAATGAAGGCGTCATCATTCACAAAATCCAAAAGCTTCTTGAGCTGGTCCAGGTCACAGATGTAATCCTCACCGATTCTCTGGAAGTTAAGCAGGTCAGAGAGTGAGTCAAAAAAATTTAAATAACACGGAAACATAATACGATTTTAATTATAATGCACTTTACACGTAAATCTCAAAGTACGACAGAACTACAATAAAAACCTTAACTAAAGTAAAACCAATAAAAACTCATTCAAAATATTAATCATAAAATTATAAAACCAATACAGAGATAGATTTCCTGAGAACGGTTCACACTTTGAATTGCCTTGTTGCTGAAAATGTGCTATATAAATAAAATTACCTTACCAAAAAAAAAAAAATTAACTCAAAGATATAGGCACATGTAAAGAACTTTATGAGTCGAACTGAAGAAGAAAATTCCTGCAGTTCTCTAACAGATGATACAGATCATCATCATGTCATTGGTCTACAAAGACGGAACAACTTCCCAAGATAAAGCAACAGCTGGGGTCAACTCACGCACAGTTCGTTCATCCTTTAAAACGTTATGCTGTCACTCTGTCAACTCTTCATTATTATTCATATTTCAATATAATTTTTGTGGAAGAAAATAACCAATTGTTAGCCAAAAGGCTTTGATTTAGAATTCGATTATTTTTTTAGGTAAATTACTCAAATATAAAACTAAAATGACTTTCCATATAATCCTGAGAGATCATCAGCACACACCTCAGCAATGACCTCAGCCAGGCCCGGGTTGCACATGACCAGCCATCGCCTGGGTGTGATCCCATTGGTCTTGTTCTGGAATTTCTGAGGATCCAAGTCGTAGAAGTCCTTGAACCTGGAGAAGAGGTCCAACCACACTCAGATGTGTTTCTTTGTAAATAAGGTCAAAACATTAAGAAAAGAAAAAAAAATTGAGCCATGGCCAAAAGTCCATGGCTCAATTTGACATCTGACATGTCATCAGGCCAGATGAAGCTTATTCAGTCTAATTGGATACAAAAGATGTGCTTGAAATCAGTTTTCTTGTGTTAGCCATAGTTGTCTCCAATAAAATCATGCAGCCATCATCACTTTGTTTCAACACAGAAGAAGGTCTGAAGATAATTGTCCCATGAGGGTGAATAAATCTTGCACTGAACTGCAGCAGTAGGTCTTTCTGCATGGAGTTTCTGCATATTCCACTTGTGCATATGGGGTTCTCTCCAGGCACACTGGCTCTTTTTGAAAACAGCCTTTTAACAAGAAAGGCAGCGACTAACTTCTGTCTAAGAATCTACCAAGGAAAGACTGAAATCCAGCACAAAGTACAAAGATAGACAGCAGAAGACTGGTCAGGTTTTTAGTTTGTCTGACGAATCATCTTTGTAGTTGTTAGAGAAGTCTAGATATCTCTTGTCAGAGAAGAAAAGTTCACAAATCCTGTGTCATTCCAACACCAGTTCAGATTGAATAACAAACAGTTCAGAGTTGCTTCTTATCTGAGGGAGTGGCCTGATTCACAACTCCAATAGTGGGATCCTCCAAGAACAACATCTACAAATAATCCAGAACAATCTGATGATCTGTATTTTTCCAACATGATGGAGAAGATTGTCACAAATATCAGATCTTAACATCACTGACAATCTGTGGCCAGTTCTCTAAAAGTAGGTGGAAGCTGGAATAAACACAAACCACGGCAGGATCACCAGTGATACAAAGTACAGAATATGAAAAATTATCAATATAATCCTTCTCTTTTTATTCATTTGATGCGTTTACAAATAAAAGTCATTTGAAAAAATATAAAAAGTTGTATTTTGAATACATTTGAAAAAAAATATTCAACCACAACCGTTGCACTGTCTAAACTTTGGTCATCACTGTTCATCAAATTCAAAGACTTGATAATTACAGAGGAAGATGGACTCAGGTTTTGTTACTCACACAGTGTTTTTGATGATTTCTGAATGGATGCGGGCCACTCCATTGACGGCGTGAGACCCCACAATGCACAGGTGAGCCATGTTGATTTTCTTCACGTTTCCCTCCTCGATCAAAGACATTCGGCGCAGACGGTCATGATCTCCAGGGTAGACGGTAGAGATGCGCTACAGGGGAAGAAGAATAGAGATTTTATATCACTCTGCATTAACCTCTGCCAAAAGTTATAACCAGATCCATTTTGTAACCTGATTTTGTAAAGACAAGATCCAAAAATCCAAAATTACCAATCAAGATTGTTTTTTTTATGTTCCATTTCTATATGGAACAGGACCCAATAGAGGTCAGTAGAAGGGTGTGAATATGGATTTATTTATTGCAGTCCTTTTCTGTGGTCGTGTTTTCCAGTTTCTACTTAACACTTTATTTTGGTGCTGAGAGTGTGTCACCTATGGACTGCAGTCTATAATGAGTGCTGGTGTCAACACCTGACCATGCAGGGTGTCGTCTCATGTCACACTCTTATGTATGCTCTACTTTCATCTGTTTCTGCATTAATAGCAGGATGACTTCTGTCTTGACTCGTCCAAGATGAAGCCGCTAAAGGAGCTGCTACTGCTATCTGATCTTCTTTTTAACGTTGAAAGTACTCCTGGATCAGTGCTTCTGCATCTTTTTTGTGTATGCCATGTGCATCTGCCCTGGTCTGTGATGGCAGATGCCTTGGCTCAGTGCTGGTTCTGCAAGTCAGAGGCTTGATGCAATCCTTGGCGTTTACTTACAAAACTGTTTTAACCTATTTGAGCAATAAACTGAACTTGACTGCATTGTTTGATTACTAGAATCAATTGGCACGGATGTAACAAACTTTTAATCTGTATGTCTGGATTGAATTTACTTTTTTTGTTAAGTGCCTTGAGATTATATTTATTATGAAATGACGCTGTATAACTAAAAAGAAAATACTTTTTGTTCTGAAGGTAGCTTAGTCTGGCTTTTGGTGCTAAAGAAATCAGCCTCAAATAACAGTTAAGTATACTGTAGGCATTTCGTTTAGTAAAAGACTGGGATCACAATTTTTTTTTAGGTTTTAGTGGGTTTAGTGACCTTTATTTGATAGTGAATTGACGGGAAAGTGGGTAATGAGAGAAGGGGGAAGACATCCGGCAAAGGTCACCAGGCTGGGATTTGAACCTGCGACAGCTTCGAATCCCAGCCAGAGGGGTGAAGCACAACCCACATATGGGTTGTATGCTTCACAACCCATATGTGGGTTGTGCTTCACCCCTCTGCCACCACAACACCCCGGGATCACTAGTTTTTAAAGTCCTACTACATCTGCGCCTCCCCCAGTACCTCCAGATGTCTCCTGTTTATCTCATAAATAATCTCCAAGTGTCGAGGTAGCAGGTTCTGGAACAAGTCGACAGGCCAGCGCTCCAGAGCTTCAGGCAGGACCGTGTGGTTGGTGTAGGCACAAGTGCGAATCACAATGTCCCAAGCCTGCAAACCATGAGAGTATGACAGAGCAGTCAGGAAGGCTAAAATTGTACGGCTTATACGGAAAGGTTTAAGGAAGACGCTTCAAGAGACAACAGCATGAATATACGGTTCAAAGTTGCATCAAACAAAACAAGATTTCTGGAGGAATTTCAGAATTTCATGTAGCATTCACTGATTTTAGTGATTTTGGGTTTTCAGTGTATCCAACTGAGGATACAAGTATAACAGTTATTATGCGTGACCTCTCAGATCGTATGTTTTTCATTTTACATTAACCACTTGAATTCCAGGATGATGGCCATTTTTCAAAACAGCTGCCGTTTTTGAGCTTTTTAATCAATTATTGTCATAAAATGTTACCCATTTTCATAAGTTGGGTGAACTTCATGTCACATCATATGTTTTTTACTATGGTCATGCAACTTTAAAGTAATATGTAGCAAAATCTGAAGCCAAAATTGAAAATGAGAACTTTTTTTGGCACAGATGGTATCATCTGTGCCAAGTCAGGTTCTTGTATCCACGTGTGAAACATTTTGTACATATAGGGTCGTGTAATAAGGCAATACTGAAGCATAACAACAAATCTCCAGCAGTATAGTTGAACCAGTGCTGCAAAGGCCCAGTTATACTGCTGACCTTAACCTGGTAGAAATACAGAATTGTTGTGAAGCAACCAAATGACTCCACAACAGAATAAACTGATAAAATGATACAGATCCAATAAGCTGTGGAATTAACTCATGATTTGTAAAACCAATGGAAATTATCCTGCAATAGAGTTGTCAAAATAAATAATGCTTTGATAAAAAATTATATTAAAATATACATCCTTACATTTACTGATTTGCCTCAAAGTTCAAACAAAGTGAACTATTTCCTTTTTCCCAGGGCAGAACACAACTTCACTTAAAAGTGCTGCACACACAAACACTGAGCTCCTCATCCCTCCCTGCAGTATCTCACATAGCAATCATACCTCAGAATCAAAATAGTGAGCAGCTGCTGCTGGAAGTTTAAAACTCGTCTAAAATGGTATGTTGAGAGAAGAGTGTCATCTTCCCACTATGTTACTGTTTATGTCATACCCACATCTTTATATTAGATTTTTCTACCCCTAAATAATTAAGGCATTTAAATGATCATGCTGGAATTGATTATATTTTAAGTTCATTATTAGACAGAACTCTAATCAAGTATCAAGAACTTTTCCAGTTTGAAATTTAGTGTCAGAACATCCCCTTTATGGCATCTACCTTCTCCCACTCAAGTTTCTCAATATCCACAAGGATCCTCATCAGCTCAGGAATAGCGAGAGCAGGGTGGGTGTCGTTCAGCTGGATGGCCACCTACACACACAACACACAACCAAACCACAAGAGGACAGATAATTATGGACCACATCAAATGTGAATGTCACATCTGACAGCATGTGGAGCTAAATATGCTTGATGATCCCAAATGAAACATACGGAATGGTTAAGATTTATCCATGTAGTTCACAAAGAAAAAGCAGCATTAGGACCAAGTACAATACAATATCTATATTGTATCTATATTTTAAGTGGGATATCTCAAAAAGTAATGGATAAACAAGGATGGATGTGAGAATGTGATGAGGCCGTCACCTTGTCTGGCATCTTAGACAGGTCTAATCGCACAAACTCTGTGGAGCCAAACTTGGAGGCTTTGAATCGCCGGATGATGTCTTGAAGAGTCGCTGCTACAACAAAGTACTCCTGCTTCAGACGCAGCTCCTTCCCCTCAAAAAACTGAGCAACCAACACAGAGCTGTTATGATCACATTATTTTCTCTTTCATGAAAAATATATAGCAGCATATATAAATGAACATCCCATATACTGTGCTAACAAACCTGCTTTGAATTTACAGTTATTGATTCTTTCTGAATCAAGTGTTGGTAATATGACTGAAATATTTAATGACATTAGGCCACTGGGGGCAGCACTGATCCACAATCATATCAAATCAACTTTCCCTTACTATTATAAACCTCAGAAAATTTAAAGCTATCATGAGGACCCAGTGGATAATATGCAAGTACTTTGAGGACAACAGTTAGGGGGTTAATATCAGTTCAGTTTTATTTACTGGACCAATATGATATGCTAAAAATGACTAACATTGGCTGACACCCATGTTAGTGTCGATATATTGTGCATCCCTGCAGCAATGTCATGCTTTTAACGTACAATGAAAAGAGGTTGCTGGGTTGTGTCCGAGAAACAATAAAATGACTCACATTGTCGTTGGGGTACAGAACCCTGGAGATGTTCTCAGCCAGGTTTCTATCCAGGACAGCTTGGATGTAACCACCAACATTAACTGTGGGGCAGTAGCAGAGCAGGTCAGTGTTTTCCTCTCAGTACCGGCCACATATCCTCAGATGTTTCACTGAGCAGGCTTTCAGCATGTCATGTTATGGAACCTCTGCATTAATGCAAACAATGCTTACAGTCTTTGAGGTTAAATTCACAGGGAGCCTTGGCGGACCAGAGTCTCATGGTGTTAACGATGTTGTTCCTGTAGCCAGGAACCGGGGTGTCATAGGGCAGAGCCAGAACTACCTGGGAGGAAACAACAACAGAAACCATTACTCTGGCTATTCTGTTGCTCTCTGCAGTGATCTTAGGGAGTCATCTGGGATCACAGTGAGAAAAGGTTTAACATGATCTTTCTACAATTAGATCTGAATTACCACTGAATTTGTATTTATACACCAATTCTGAGTAAAGGGACAATCCTCCCAAAAACCCATGTGTCACATCTCCAAGATTCAAACTGTTAAGCAGAACTGTTGTGATGGTGCTTTGAAATACAATTTAATGTAATAATAATTCCCAAATAAAAACAATAATAATAATTTGGGTGTTTTTATTAAGCCCCATGAAATTCTTTTCAAAATTAGTTGTTGATTCTCTCCTATGGAGTCTGTTCTTTAAGTTAAACCCAGTCATAAGCAAGGAAAACTATACACTTGTAAATGTAAGTGGTTTCAAGGAATAAGTTTTAAATTTGCAAACATTCAAACAACTTTGTCTTGGAATAGGAACTTGTAATGTACATTAGATACATCACTAAAATGTAAAGCCAGGCAGCTGAATCAGAAAAATATGCTAATGTTTCACCTGACCTGCTAAATAACACCTGACAATGAAGCTTTGTTAAAGCATATGGTGTTAAGGTCAGGTGTGTTTGCTGATAAGATATTCTATGTCAGGCCCATTATTATCAACACTGTACTGATTAACAACACAATTGAGCCATCAAGATGTATGGAGCTGAAACTCTGTTATACTGTGGGAATTCACAGCTATCAGAGCCAGGAGGTTGTGTCTCACCCTCAGGAATTTATTACACAATATTAAAAAAAAAATCAGTTTCCATGATTTAGTAAATTATGATAATTTAATGCAAAGTTGGCATTTTTAATGGACTTTCAATGCAACTTTTAGAGCAACTTTGCATTAAAAGTGTCATTATTTACCGAATGACACTTCATGACAACTGTCATAAACATTCATAAAGACTTCTTTATGTTCATGACAGGTGTTATGTCATGTTTATGACAGTGTCATGTCAGTCTTATGCACACCCCTTCAAATAAAGTGTTACCGGTATAGGTTTGGCATTTGTCCTTCAATAGTCCAGAGGCTTTTGTGTATGTTAGAAACATTTGTCCATCACTGCATGAGGGTGAAGGTGAGCAAGTCCAACATCTTATCTGAGCTATTCCATGTCCTTCTGGCAGAAAAGTTAAAAGTCTGGCATTTATAAATGTCTGGATATAAAAAGCATGTCTTATTGTGGAGAAGTTTTTTTTCTTTCTTTTATTTCAATGCAACCAGAGCCATGGATTTGAAAGGGCTCTTTCTAATGAAGTTTCTTTTTGGGTGAGATGATGATACTCCAGAAATATCAGCATCACATGAAACAAAAGTACACTGAAATTCTTTGTTTGTGGAAGCAGAATCAGTATACCAGGATTTGGTTTGGATCCCAGCAGGACACTGTCTTGGTGTGTTTCCAGTTATTTCTGTCAAACCTTAAAGTCAGTTCAGATGTTAGAAACATGATGCCCAAAATAAACTATCTGGGAATGGATACCGACTGTAGCCCAGTTCATAATCCTAAATCACAAACAACAGATTCAACTTTTTCTCTTTTTCTGGAGACAAGTGATTTACAGCAGAATAAAAAACAAATGGAGCAGTTTTTATCCAGAACTTGTGTGACTTTTGTGTCTGCACCAACCAACCTGTGTGTCGACCCATTTCACTCCTTCACATGTGTGTTCCACCCTGCCGTAGAAGTGGACCGGACGCATGTACTCAGGTCGAGCCTTCTCCCAGGGGTTCCCGTAGCGCAGCCAGTCGTCCGCTTCCTCTACCTGTGGATAGGAAGTCAGGAAACACCACGAGCTGTTACTCCTGCACACTCACTGCTGATATGTCTTCATGCTGCCTTTCACGCGCTACAGTGGTCCAGTGGACACCTCACCACAGAATTTTGGATCAGTGAGTGAAACATTAAACCCACTCACATATCCTGGTCCCTTCATTTCCACATGGATATTCCAGACTTTCACAAACTCAAATCTCTGGAGTTCTTTCTACTTAATGACCACTTTAAAATACAAACTACCAGCACAAAATATAAACTACCGGTTCAAAAGTTCACTCGATATGTTACAGGCAGTATGCTTCAAACTGAAATGAAAAAAGGAAGGAAGGAAGGACAGAGTAGGAAAAGAACACAAGGAGGGAAGGAAAATAGGACAGAATAAAGGAGAGAATAAAGGATGCGAGAGAGGAAGAACACATTAAGGACAGAAAGAAAGTCTAAAACGAGTAAGGGTACAGCAAGCAGTAAAAAGAAGGTTAGGAGAGAGGAGGAAAGAAGAAAGGACACAAGGAAGGATAGAAGAAAACCAGTTTGGAGGATGTCCCTCTGGTTTTCTTCAGAGATGTGAATGAAGTTCAGATGTGAGCGAATGAAGTGAGATTTCTGGTTCCAATTTGTTCATACATTTTATTAACCAAAATGGGTTAATAAAATGGGGGGTTGTTTTATGTGAATTGTTTTATGTGAATTTAGTTATGTTACAAAGCTTAATATGAATTCTGACAAGCTGAGTGTGATGCTTCTTCATCTGGTCCAGAAGAATGAAAAAAGAATCATTCATCTTTGGTCCATACCTGCCAGCCATTGATGATTTTCTGATTGAAGATACCGAACTCATAACGGATTCCATATCCATAAGCCGCAAGCCCCAGGGAGGCCATGGAGTCCAGGAAACAAGCTGCAGAGAACACAAGCAGGAGTCTGTGAGCTGGAAGACGTCCGTCAGGATTTAACCCAACACTCACCAGCAAGGCGGCCCAGGCCTCCGTTTCCTAGGCCGGCGTCTTCCTCGATGTCCTGCAGTTCCTCCATGTCCAGACCCAGCTGAGGAACAACACATTGTTACAGCAGAACCAGGTACTGTGTTGCCCTGACACCATTACCCAGACAGAGCTCTAAGAATTGTTCAGGTCTACATGGTAAACAAGAAGATACTTCAGGCTCACTGGTCTATTCAGCTTTAATGTTGCATGGAGCTACTGAACAAAGAAACACCAGAGAAACATGCTCAGAGTCCTCTCAGTGCTCCTCACTCAGCCTTCCAGTGAGTCCTACTCACTGAGCGAGGAGATGACAACTTCCTCTTAATGAGGAGGTGTGGTTGACCCATTGCTAGGGGATATGCTGTCTTCTAGGGACTGTGATTGGTTGATACACTAAACAAAACACTCAAAAAAAATATATGCCCCCATCATCACTTGATAGAAATTAACCAATCATAGAATCTAGACTGGATTAAAAGAAGTGAGTCATGATGATTAATGTTAGCAGAATTAAATTACTTGACTGCATCAACACTTCATTTACATCATCATTTGTAATTTATCACAGCTTCTCTCTATGCTAGTCATTTTATCTGTTTGATTTTATTTGGAGGCTCAGCTGTCAGCAGTTCACTGTGATTGGCTGCTTCTATAAGCTTGTTTTTATCTGGCAAAATGACAAACAGAAAATGGAAGTGTGAGAAAATTAAACAGGACAGAGGAGAAGAGCCTGCTGATGGCACACCTCTATCCATTTTACAGCTCTTCTGGCAGACCTTACACCACGTTTCCTTTTTCAGACATTCTTAGACTCCTCACTGCAGCAGCTTTCTTAAGGCCTAAAATGCACTGCAAATTACATTTATCTTACCAAGGTAAAATTCTAAGATTTTTCTTAATATTATGTCACAAGGAGCTACTTTTAGCCTTAGAATTCTTTGTGAATATGGGCCCTGACATTCATGATTAGTTTATGAGATGACAGTATAGAAACCTATTAACCTTGAATGCATTTTAAAGGGGCAGTACTGTGCGTTTTCCGGCAACAAATCAATCAATCAATCAAT
>NW_015112656.1:623335-638967 GCF_001443285.1 Poecilia latipinna | reverse complement strand
AACAAAGTGCCATGTTGTAGCACAATCAAGTAACTATTGAAGAAAGGACACAAGGAAGGATAGAAGACAATGGTTGATAATGAAGATTAAACGTAGTTGTTATAGAAATGATGTATACATCAAATGTGACTTAAAAAAAATTTAGTATGCAATTGAACACCTTGTAATTGGGCTTCTGTCTCTTTAAGATCTCCAGCTCTTTCTGAAACTCGGCCTTCAGGAAGTCATCGCAACATGGCTCCTCTATTAACACTTTAGCAATGTTTTTACCAGCATTACACCAAGAAGTAGCTCCTATAAAGAGCTCAGCAGACGCGTTTGCTAATTGCTGTTGGCTAGTCTGAAGGAGTCAAGTGAGGGAGTCATGGGGTAGGGTTGCTCTGTGAGCCATTTGGTTCCACCCAGTGAATTTACACAGTGAATGGTTGAAATGGAGATTAAAGGATTTCTAAAACATGCATGAAATAGTCGAGGCAACACTCCAGTTATGTTTTTGGTGAAGACATAATATTTAGCTTTACATAATAATGCCCCTTAAAAGTTTAGTGGTTTCTGAAGGCAGGATGAGAAGCAGAGCGGCTCATCTGTTGAACCGGCTCCTAGAGTTCTGCAAAAACACACGTGTGTAATCCAACTTCCTTTTTGATAAAGCTTGCATTTAATCATGGCTCACAGCCCTGCCGTTGGCCATCCACTCCACCCCATCTGCTGCACCTCCCCTCTGTTTATTTATCCTCATCTATAACATATTTGCATGGTGTTATGTGTCTCATCCCAACATGTTTGCATTTCTCTTACTACTTACTACTCAACCATTAAAAGAAAAACAACAACAAAATGAGTCTTGTTCGGGGTTTTTGAGGGTATTTCCCATTCGTTTTTTTTTCCTGTTATCTCAATCAAAAGTCAAAGCAGGTAGCTGATCTTCCTGAATATGACTTAAAAAGTGTCTGTTTTGTTCCTACAGTTAACAATAACCTAAAGAAGGAAACTGTTTCTGTTTAAAACGGGAAATTAAGAAGCTGCAATGGAACTAGTGAACCGATTTCCACTTTTATACAGCTTTTAACAAACTGCTCATATTATGACTTTCTTTCTTCTTGTCCCATCTTCATAAATGTCAGGGTCCATATTCTCAAAGACTCTAAGAGTTCTCTCAGAGAGCTCATATCTAAGCCTACAAGTTCCTGCTGAGAGCAACTGAGCGAGGAGACGACTGAACTTCCTGTCTTAGTAATGAGCTGTGGTTGACCCTGTTGCACAGCATTCAGTTTAAAACTTATTACATTCAAGACTAGTGAAATGAAATCATTAGTTTCAAGAACTATGGCATGTCTATAAACAGTTTATTAGAACAGCGTCATAGTCATAAACATTGTATTTGGGCATGATAGAACATTGATGGGCTCTCCAGATTCCTGGTCCAACACTTCAGTCAAACACCTCAATCACCTCGTTGGTGCAGTTAAAGTCACCAGAATCCTGCTCCCTCATATTGTGACTCAGGTATGTTGAAGTAGACACACATCTAAAAGTTTCAGGACACTGGTGTTGCAAACTGGAGTTGAAAACCCCTAAGTTAAAACAACTGCAGGATCATCATTGGCAGTGTTAAAGATTATTCCAGCTCTAAACAATGCCATGATGATGGCATGCTGCACAGTCTGTCAGACTGTGATATGTGTGAATGTGTGTATGTGCAAGGTTGGTTTGTTATTGCTGCAAACATGATAAAAAGTGGAAAGAGTCATTGGTTATGATCCTTTTCTATGCTACTGTAAATGTTTGACACGGTTCAGGTAGCAAACATCTCAACATCATCTGCTCAGAAAGACTACAGCCTTTAGTGGAGACTGAAG
Source organism: Poecilia latipinna (assembly GCF_001443285.1). Lineage (NCBI taxonomy): Eukaryota > Metazoa > Chordata > Actinopteri > Cyprinodontiformes > Poeciliidae > Poecilia > Poecilia latipinna. The sequence goes on along the minus strand of NW_015112656.1, from coordinate 637,108 downwards.
AAAACTGTCAGGTGCTTAAATGTTTGTCTCGTAATACAGAACATTATGAATTTAGGGTGTTTCTCAGACGCTTCTTATAGATGATAGTTTTCCTCAAAGCTGAAGTTTAGTTTTGAACATGCTTGTCAAAATGCAGGTAGACATGGCTGGAAATCAGTGATTTCCTTTACCTGGTAGGTAGCCTCATCACATGCGTTCTCCAGGCCCAGGTTCACCATGGTGTTCTGCAGAGTCCGACCCATGTAGAACTCCAGGGAGAGGTAGTAGACACGCTGCAGAAAACCAGAGAACAACCAGTAGGTTCATTCCAATCCCATCTGTTATAACTCTAGTTAAAGAACAGAGTCGACTTAATAGCAAATATCTACACTTTTATCCAATTATTATTTATCACTATTATTATCATTACACAGAGTAAAAACTGGTCAGTATTTAAGTTTAATTAGGGCAGTATCAGTTGCATCAAAGGAACAACTTTCTGTTTCCTCGGAAATTTTTTTTATTTTTTTATACTGGTGGAAGCAGCTAGATGCGTTATTGATATTATATGCAGCACATACATAAAAAGATTTCCTGTCATCTTTGAAGGATGTGGAGATAAAACAAGAAACAAAAGTTAAAGAATAGCCATTTGCCATTTATAAAACAGCAAAATAAGTTACATACCAACCATGCACAACATTTTGTGAAACAAATGCCTGGCTCATACAATAGATGACCTTCTCAGGTTCAGGAACAAGAGCAGCTGATGCATGTGTAGCAGGGCTGTAGAGGAGCCAAGGTCAAAACGCTATCTTCAGACAAAGTTTCAACATGTGGTAAGTCCTTTCCTAATATCTACACTGAAAGCAGGACTAATGTAAAGTCCAGTGTTGCAATGCAAACTTGCTCTCGCACTACTCATTCAAAGCCGTTTCCATGGTGATATGACAAGGTGCAACACAGTTACAGCACCTAGCTGAAACTTGATATATTTTATACTCATTATGCCACTTTTCTTAATTCTCATTACTTAACTAAACACTTGAATGATGCAAACTCCAAAACACAAAAACATAAAAAAACAAATGCAATAAAAAACACTGCAAACTAAAAATGTTGTGATAAGAGGCAAAATGTTGCAAAAGGGGAAAATGCTGTAAATAGCAAAACACCAAGTTTAAAACATCGTAAACTTGTCCCATAAATTGGAAGTGCTCAAGACCACTAGGGGGAGTCAACCACAAAAACATATGGGACCAGAACCTCAGTAAAGACAGGATGTCATAATTCAACTGGATGTCCAGAAGAAAGTTGGAGGAAGAAAGAAAGCATGCATTATGCTCTTCATTTCAAATATGAAGTCTTTTACAAAATTACAGTATTCACCTTGGTAATATTATATCATACTCCTCTCATGGTCTGGAAGACTTCCATTTTGTGAAGCCAGTTTGCAGCATTTTATACTTGCTGCTGTTTTTGCCATTTGATTCCATTTCCTGTGGTGGCAGAATTTTCTTTTGCATTTGATTTGTAGGGTTTAAGTTTTTTCTTCTATTTTCTATTATTGTTGCCTTTTTCTGATACACAGTTTTTTTTGTGCTTGTGTGTACTTCAGTAAGAAGGTGGTTTGGGAACTGCAAAATGAGCCTAAAAAAGTTTGAGAACCAGTTTTAAGTTGGAGTTCATTTTGAAATTGAAAAACAACAATCAAGGAATATGATGACTTCATGTTCCTTTATGTCTTAAAGTCTGTAGAATAAAAGCAGACCTGTCAATATCAGAATCAGCAGGTCAGACTCAGAAAACTGAGCATCAGTGTGAGCTTGATCATGCATAAACTCCAGTAGTATTTACAGCGCATTATAAATGGTTCATGATATTTTAAATTAGATGTAAGGTGAAACCACCTCCCACCCTCAAAGGCTTTGTCCTCCTTTTAAAGGACCCCTCCCTCACGCTAAAAGCTGGGTCACACTCGCTGGCTGGTGAAAGATTGTCCTTGTATGTCCTACAAAGTTAACTTTTGGAAAAACGGAGGTAAACCGTGCACCACAATCCAAACTAAACAAGTTAGATGAATAGGAATCAATTAACAAAAATGTGTAAACCCCACTTATATGAGATCAACAATTAAACTGTTCATAAAAAATATTATTACAGCTGCACACAAAAGACAAAACACTAAGATTCTTCTCTGAGATCCAAGTAAATCCATGCACAGTAAATTATGCTTTGCACATGAGCGAGTCATTCTCTTCAATCAAGAGGAAACACTCTGGATTCAACTGTCACCAACTACAGGAGGCAGCGGAGAGCTCTGTCGATGACAGCATCTATTAATAGAAAAATAGATTTGATCTCAAACAGTCCTTCAAACAGCATTGTGGCGAGGCCATTTTGTGATGCGGTCGCTCATGGGGGGGATGGATGAACGCTGTTACGCAATCACGTTCCAACAACCAGTTGCGTCTCTACCGGAACTCGCCGCGGATTTCTACTTGTACTGTCCTTAGCAGCAACACTGCACGTGTGTGAGTGCGTGCCTGACAGAGAGGGAGGGAAGGTGGGGAAGACGGTCTTTTGAAGGTTAGAAAGGCCGATGGAGAGAGAAGGCGTCTGCATGTACCCGAGCTGCTTACACACACACACACACACACACACACACACACACACACACACACACACACACACACACAACATGCGTCAACAGCAGGAACTCCGCGCATGACTATAAATGGATGCAAGGAGCAGATCATACACGCGCACGTACTCAAACACATAAAACATCTCACGCGCACAGCTAATAGTGACAATGCAGCAGCAGCTCGCGGTCCCTCAGCCCCTCCCACCGCTCATCTCATCAGCTGTGTGTACGTGCCGGAGCAGACTGCGGCATCAGCTGCTTACTTTCGGGTCCTTGTCATAGTAATGCTGCTGCGTTCGGATCCAGCGGCCCACCAAGTGGTCTCGGACCGTGTTGGCCAGGGCGAAGTAATAGTCCCGTTTGGTCGCAACATTTCGGTCCTTCACCAGGGTGAAGTGGAGGTGCCTGTTGAAATTAGTTTTCAGGTCCGCTACATTTTCCACCCCGGCCAGTCCCCGGACTGAAATCTGCTTCCTCCTGTCGTGGTCTGTCAGCGGCTTGGCCATGCCTGGAGGCTCGCTCGGTGCTACCTGCTTTAGACTGAATGTGAAGCTAATCCTCGACTGAACAACTGCCCTGTCCTCCCTGACTCCTAAATGACAGCAACCGGCCAGTGGAACCTTCCGCTTTTGCTGTATTTATAACCTTTGTGCCAAGTTGACAAGAAAAGCATAAGCTTTTCCGGCAAGCCTTTCACAATAAAGCTAAATTATTAAAGGCGTAAGGCGGAATTATGTTTTTAAGGAGAGTAAAAGGTGCCAAATTACATTGAATAAATTATGAAATAATTTAAATGTGTCATTAATTTTTTAAATCTAGAAATAAATACAGAATAAATTTTGAAACATACAATTAATTACGTGTGCCTTATTTAAATGTATTTAATTAAAAAAACAACCTATATATAATTTTTTAACTTACTTCATATTCCTGAAACACATCATGAATTATTTAAGATGCCAACATTACCCATCAAACTCAGTGGGCGGGATCAGGGCTGCTGGCTGCATTATTTTAGGTATCTACTCATAATTTGTCACTCTTCACTATCCATAGTTTCTACTTTTCTGGAAAAATACAATTTTTGATCAACTATGGAAAAAAAAAAGTTTTATTTTTATTTTTTACCTTGAAGGTTATTAGTTATGTGTCAATCTCAAGACCCTCCTTTTCATGTGGCTATCTCTTGATATATTAATTTGTAGGACTGGATATCATATAAGATCACAGATTAACATTATTATGAAGTAGAAAGAAAATGGTGGGTGAATGTTGGTACTGGAAACATGCTTGTCAAATATTTTCACAAATAAAAATCAAGAGAAGCATCAACAATGTCCTTTACTTTGATATCTCTAAATAAAACCAAGTCCAATCATTTTCTTCAGAAGTCCCCTAATTAGTAAATGCAGCCCTCCTGTGTGTAATTAGATCAGAATCAGAATTATGCAGTAAAGGTTTGTTAGGAAACATGAATAAACGGACATAAATATCAAGGAACCCAGCAAATGAGCCAAGATGTTTTATTTAGAACCAAAGATTGGTTCCCTAAGTAGGAGCTGGAACTGAGCTGTCAGGTGTGAAAAAATAACTTTGGGGAAATGATCACCAAAAACATCACATTACATTTAATAATGTGATTTTAAAGAGATTTTACATAGGTTTTATTTTTGTTGTGGCACACTTGGAAAATCTGAGAGAGTCTGTTGCTGAAAATATTCTGAACAAAGCATGTCTACAACACCTGAAACAGGGAGAAATGTTTGCTTCATGTCAGCATTTGTCAGTTTTTCTTCACCGCTTCATCGGCCACATCTTTCTCTGCAACCCCAACTGTGCCTATGCAGCTGGTCAACAGAGCAGCACATGAGGGCATCTATGCATTAAAATTCCCCATCCGAGTTGATTTCCAAGGTATCAGTTTTAATTGTAAATGTCATATTTTCATTAACCGTTAGCAGAATATCATTAACAGAAAAAAGTGTTAAAACATCAGTCTGTGTACAATGCGTTTCACTTGGTGATTAAGTTGTTGAAATAAATTATCTACTCAAAATGCTCAAATTTATGCATTTCTATAACTAAATCAACTAAGCCTGAAATCATTTGAAATATATCCAAAAAGTAAGTCAGTCATAAGAATCAGAACTTAAATCTGAGGTCACTGCAGCTAATTCACACATTGTCAAAACAAAAAGTGTCAGTAATCATTCTTTATGTAGTTTAGATTGACGTGGTTTGATGAAGAGGCAAGTGCTTCAAAATGAAAATCAAAGTCTGCTGTCAAAAAGCAACAGGAACAGAGAAAACTATTCTTGTTGTTACATAACATTTGGAAAAGCAGCCAAGAGTTCCTTAAGAGGAAAGGGGAAAAAAATTCTTGGCACACAAACAAAGGACCTTACAAGGATGAAAAGAGAAACCAGGGGCACAAAAAGGTTACTTTGATAAGTTTATTACTAAATCAAGCAGGGTTTCAACAGGTTTTCATTCAAAACACAGGGTTATGCCAGAAAAACAAAAATTCCTCCATCAACCTGAGGGACAAAAACATTCAGGTCTTTGCACAAGCGACAGAAAGACAGTGAACATTGTCGTCAGAGCAGAGCTGCTGGACCGAGAATGTTCTCAGACAGCTGGATGTTAGCAGGACGCCACATCACACCACCATGGAACCAAACATCAAAACACTGGACTCTCCTTCCTGTTCAGAACCACTCAGAACTACAAATGGTCTACACAAGTAACATACACTTCACTTATTACAAAAATATTCATCTTATTCAGCTCAAAGCCAGGACAGAAATATAAACTTGTCACTTCAGAGTATGAGGCGTCTCAGGTGAATCATGCAAGCTGAAACCAGAGGAAGTTGACTGCAGAACCCGGTCCGATGGATTCAGCAGAGAAAGAGGACGACTAACTGCTTGGTGAAACCTGTGCTCACATCCACACAAAAACCCGTGTTCCATTTTTAAAAACAGAGAATAAACTAAACTCCACAACTTTACAATCTTTATGAACAGAACTTTTGTTGTTTCAGCAACAAAATGGAGGACCAATAAAATTAGAGCACTGCTTGTAGATTTTTCTTTTGAGTACTTGGACGTTCAGGATGAAGCATCAATCAGTTGATAGCTGGTGCGTAATGTTCTGCAAGGGGGTGTGAAAACTTTTCTGTGGCAGGATTAGTTCTGTGGAGGAGGTGGAGGGGGGGCTGGGGGCATGCCGAAGGGCGGCATGCCAGGTACCCCCATGCCCATCATGGTGACAAAGTTAGAAGGGTCCATGGGTGGTGGTGGTGGTGGGGGGGCATACATCATGCCGGTTGAGCCTGGAGGTGGAGGAGGTGGCGGTGGGGGGGCTCCAGGGGGCAGTGGGGGCTGCACTCCAGGGGGAGGTGGAACCATGGACTGGGTTCCCATGGGTAGTGGCGGCTGGGCTGCAGACACCACAGGCTGTTGGGGCTGTTGCCATGGTGGCAGGCTGCTGGAGCCGGGGCTGGAGGTGGTGGTGGTATCTGTAAAAACATCAGAGATGATGTGAGCTGCAGGTTGGGCCTGAACACATACAAAATGTTTATGATGATTTTTTGACCCAATTTTGATCTTCTGACAATAACACCCTGATTATTAAGATGGCTCTAAAGATTTTATTTCATTTTATTTTCAGAAAATTTTCAGTGCTAATGGCCTTCATCTGCCAACAATCTGACAGGAAGAGGGAGAAGTCCGACGACCAACCGTCTGGATAATCTTAAAAGATTTTCTTGCTGTGTGTGGCGAGCCGAGTGTGATTTGGTCTGCTTGGCAGGATCTCAAACTGTAGATAATGAACATGTTGGATGTCTTGGCCTGATGGCGCAGTGTGTGATGTTCTGAGCTCAGAACATCACACACTTGTCTGTGTGGGAATCTAACACAGAGACAAAACAACTGCAAGTCCAGTGGACGTTGGAGACGTCTTTGTATTGCTTTTTATGTTATAATCCACAAACTATTGCCATTCCTTCTTCCTAGTTGGCCATGTTTGTTTACTCTAAACTCACATTTAGTCTCAAGAGGTTTTGCCAGATTTCCTGTGTGACATGAATGTTGGTGAGTGAAACCGGTTGGTATGTTGCTCCTGCCATGTGACTGAACACCACATACTTTAAAACTGATTCTGTTATAGCTACAATGTTCAATCACCATGTGGTCTCAGGTTCTGAAGCTGTTGCCATGTGAACCAGGCGTTAGCTAGCCATGTCAGTCAGGTCAAAGACCAGAAGTGATCTGATTTTTACTAGATTATTTCACAGACCGCTGAGCTGCTCTGATCAGACATGAATTTGACAGTAAGTACATTTACAATATTTACAGAATAATTTCACATGTGCTCCTTTATTTCATAATAAAGTCCCAGTGTAACAGCAGCACACAATTCTATACTCTCAACCTGATTTCTGGATAACAGTGTGGAAACTCTTACTCTGTTGCCAAGGTAGAGGTGTACTTGTTGCCATGCTGCTAGTAGGGGGTGGGGGTGGAGCCTGCTGCTGCCATGGTGGCAGGGGAGCAGACGGAGGAGGAGGGGGCTGGTTGCCAGGAGGGGGTGGTGGGGGTGGCATTATACCCATGGGAGGAGGCAGCAGACCTGAATGGAGGAGAAAAAGTCACGATTAATTCCCTCTAATGAAACACACCAGAGTTTCAGCTCCACAGCCTCTGCTCTGTGGCTGACCTCTGACCTTTCAACACAAAACTAAGAGCAATGTATCTCAGAGGTCCGCTGCTTGAAGCCATGGCCCGGCCCTCAGATCTGCTTATAGTTTCTAAATACAAAATGCCATCAAAAATGAAACTAATGTAGCAGAACACGAGAGTCTCACCCATGGGGTGTCCGTGAGGAGCCGGTCCCTGACCCATTGGAGGTGGAGGAGGCTGCATCCAGGGTGGAGGCATGCCATTAGGGTTGGGAGGCATAGGTGGTCCTCCCATGTTGTGCATGGGAGGAGGGAAGCTCTGAGGGCCTCCTGGCCCCGTGGGCCCTCCCATGCCAGGATAGTTCCTGTTCTCAGAGGGACCAGAGCTCATCCATGGCGGCCGGTTCTGTAGAACAAAACGAGTCAATGAACACACTCCTCTGAGCCAATCAGAGAGAGGACCTGGGACTCACACTAACCGGAGGAGGCTGGTTGCTGTTTGGTCCAGAGGCTCGGGGGGCTCCTGCTGGACTGCTGGAGTGTCCTCCTCCTGAAGACGGCACCGGGGCCTCCCCCAGCTCCGCCATGAGGGACAGATACTCCTTGTCCATACGGGCCTTGTCCTGGGCCGACTGGGGGGGCTCTCCACCTGTTGCTCTCTGGCCTGCAAAGGTGCTGCACAAACAAATAGGAAACACTGCTGAACTCTGTAGATGGAAGCAGCAGCATGCACAGCCTTCCCCACCATTACCTGGTGTACTTGCAGTCAGATGAAATGTGACCAGCTCCTCCACATTTGGTACAGAGGGTGGTGTTGGTGATGCTGCGGGGCTCGGAGTTCTGCCAGGGACGGAGGATCCTACAAACAAGCAGCTTCTCTTCAGAGGTGCCAACTCAGACTGAAAGATCAGAGTCTGGGAACCAAAACAGCACCGACCTGTTATCGTCCTCCCTCAGGGTGCCGTTGAGCCTGGCCAGCTCCCTCAGCTGCATCTTTCTCAGGTCGTTCTGATCCTCAGGCGTCTCGATGCCCTGCTTCAGGATGTTACGAATCTGAACACAAATTGGAATATTAGTTGATACAAAGCTGTTCTACTAAATGCAGGCTGATCTGCTGGCAGCGTCTCCTTCTGGAGCCAACCTGTTCCACAGCTTTCTTGACGTTCTCCATGGTGTTAGCAGTGACCAGGGCGTGCAGCGGCTCGTCCTCACCAGGCAGCATCTGGCCATCTTTACGGCCGACTTTCCCTTCCTTTACAGAACCTTTTCCTCTGATCATGATCTTAGCACAGCATTCTTTCTCAATGTTTTTCAGAGTGTTGCCACTAAAAACAGGAAAACATCAGAATCTTGAATTTTATTTTAACATAAACCAAGAGGGAGCATAAACAATAACATAGTTAACATATATGAGTGAGCAACACCAGCCAATCCAGCTTACCGGGGCCCAATGAGCAAACCCACAAAGTTGATTTCAGGGTATTCATCTTGGGGGATCATAACTTTGTCGCTCACTCTGGTGGCTGGAGGCCTGAAGGGAAAACACGGAAAACGTTTACAGAGAGAAAGCAACAGTTTTCTGAACAACTAAAAGTTTACAAGAGAATTCTTTTTTTTTTTCTACACAAACATTGATTACTAGGAGCAGTTAACAGAAAGACTGGGTGTTAATGAATTCTATTTGGAGCATGGTGTCAGAAACCTGACGCCAAATCTTCTGCTGCATCTCTATAATGACTTCTATCCAAATATATATATCTCATGTTAGATATGACTGTGTGGCTGGTGCTGCAAGGACATTCTCAATGACATCTGTTGCTGGAAGCTCCATAGGATCAGGGAGTTACTAATGTGGTTCCTAAAATGTTAATGCTCAAAACCTAAAAGAACTAAGTGCACTGATAAATTGGGCAACTGATAAAACTGCAATTTGTTTTATCAGTTTGTTTTTTTTGTCAACTTTGCAAAAAAAAAAAAAAAACAACCTCCATTTAATAAAAAAAAATGCAATTGATGTACTACTAAAACAGACTTCATGTTTGATTTTAATTGAGTAAAACATCAGAAAAAGTGTAAGTGGTAAGTGAATTCAATGTACATGTAGAATCTGCATATTGCAAGACTCCCTGTTGTACAAATTAAAATTCTTGAAGGGGAGTGAGGTAGAGGACATACTTGTAGTCAGCTGGAGGCTTGAAGTCGGGGTTGAGAGCAATCATTTCTGTGATGAGGGAGTGGCGCTCCTCCTCAATCTTCTTCCTAGTACGATACTCGCGGGTGTTCAGCCTTTTGCCCTCACTGTTGTAGATGGGCTCTGGAGAAGGAGACCTACAAGGAGACAAAATACAAGACGCACAACAATGAGGCCTTTCTACAAGCAGAAGCTCTTCCATCTACAACCAAACAGGCTCCCTAAAGCTGACTATGACTTCAGAACGTTGGGACAATTTTCATCTTAAAGAGATTTAGTTGGACTCATGGTCAGTGCAAAAGCAAAACTAAGCAAAAAGAAGTATGCACTGACATGTAAAAGGTTAAGAGTCCATTCTGTCATACCATTCATTGTTAGATGGTGGCAACCAAAACGGTTTAGAGGTAATTAACCCAGTAAAATGGAGGGGCATCAACAGAAGAAACATACAATAGAGAAAAGAAAAAAAGCCCACGCCAGTCTCCAGTCTGGACACAGCCACTCATTAAAAAGCACATGGGTGGGTGTGTCCAAACTTTTGAGTGGCACTGCATCTAAAAAAATGTATAAATAAAGTCAGAACTACACCTGCATACAGGATTTTTGGCCCACAATAAAGCACAGGTGAAGGTAAAAACCAAAGCAAAATTTAGAATGCTAAGCAGGGTCGCTGGCTTTGACGAGTGCTTGGTGCTGACGTGGTGATAGAGGTCCGTACCTCTCCGTGGAAGCTGAAAACCTGTGTTGGCGTGTTAAGAAGGCCCTGCACTTGAAAAAGAGTTAGATTGACGTGGGGTAATTTGGGTTAGAGGAAAGGAATTAGGATTAGATATCCACATGTTCCTACGCTCTCTTAACAGAGAGCAGCTTTTGTGTCCATGTGAAGAGTTGGGGGGAGGGGGGAGTTTTCCTTTCAACGGTGACAACCTGTAACATCTCCCGAGCCGTTTCTCTTACGTTGGACAAGGGGATGGTTCACAGGACTGCTGCGGTTCTTCTTATGTTTTGGATGCTGTGGAAATGTCTGAGAAACTAACACAGTGTGCAAGTTCAAGTGGCTTTAACTAGCAGAGGTCAAGTGGACACACTGAGGGCAAGTCACTTCCTGTAAAAACAGATGCTTTATGATCCTACGTTACAGACTGGCCACTTCTAAAACAAGCACAGCTCTGCCCAGTTTCTTCCAGATCTCAAGAGTCCAAAGGAAAAAGGGGAGTACAGCCCCCTTCACTGCAGGGAATTGTTTAAAGGCGTATGTTAGGAAAAACTCAGATGACCAGCAACAAATCACTTGTTTCCAATCTTCCTCACTGTCCTGTTATATGCTTTGTACTCGCTAGGAACTCAAACACTGGCAAAAACTTAAAATAATCACCATAAAAAAAAGTCAAACGGTTAATCTCTCCCCCCCCCCAAAAAAAAAAATCCAAATTATCCAAGCTAATTTACCCCCAAAATATGTTCAAGTCGATATGCTTTCTGCCAAAATCCTGCTTCAACAGAAACCATTTAACACATGTAGCATATTGTCAATAGTTTACATGCTGCTATAAAGGAGACGGTACAGAAAGTGGGTCAAACTGTGGCGGTGGCCAAATCTGAAGCATAAATTCCACCATTAAGTAAAATGAATAAGGTGGAGATATCCCAAAATATTTTATTTGCTCTGGTACTGACCCAACTACATTATTAAACACTAATTTTAACAAATATTGTTTTTGTTTTTTTTTTTAAACCCAAGGATCAAACATTTCACATGTTTTCTTTTACATGTTTAGGCTGCGTTCCCACTGCAGCCAAAAGTGCCCCAATACCTTTTTTTTTTTTTTTTTGACGTAATGCAACCTGCAATCTGATCTTGTCATGACAGTCAGAACAGTACAGGTCGGATTCTTTTTGAATGCGACCCATATACAATATGTATCCGATTCAAATGCGACCTAACGTCCAGGCTGCATTCATCCGAACTGAACATCACTGATGCTCAACAAATCTCACTATTCTGTGTCCTGATGTGCCATGACGGTCTATAATGAGGATTAAGTTGTTAATATGCTGCTCCGGTTGGACAACAACTTCAAATATGTAAGCTAAGCTCCATCGTTAGCCTCCATGTTTACTTCCACAAACACTGAGCACTTCTTCTTTTTATGGCGGGTGGCAGGACACTGAGAACGCTGACACTATTGCGCCCTCTACTGCTCACGCGGGACACTTTCAGGTCGCTTCCCCGTTCACACTGCAGAACACATACAGGTCGCATTCTTGGCAGTGTGAANGGCTCCNGCAAAANAATCNGAATTGACAAAAAATCGGATTTGGATCACTTCAGGCTGCAGTGTGAACGCACCCTTAGTTTTTCAACTAAACCTTACTGTATTTATTTTGAGAATTTCTTCCCATTTCATTCAAAACATAAAAAGGTTTTGGAGAGCCATAATTCCTGCAACAAAGAAGAACCTTCCATTTTCTCAGTCTTCCATTTTCAAGGACAGTTAAAATTTTGGGTTAAAAAAAAGTTGGATTTCTAGAATGGTTTCTAATTGTGTTTAAGTTTAACAAATGACTCAAATTATTGTGCCTCGGAGCTCATTTCAAGCCTGTATTAAGAATAAACACTTACATCCTAAATGTCCTTTTCTCCTCTGCTTTGGCCTCATGGCATTCAAACAAATAAGCATTTCATTCTAAATCCCCATTTCATTCAGAGACCTTTAGTTTTTAAAGATTCTTTCCTTTGTTCATTAAATTGTTCCTCTTTTTGTTTTCCTGTGACAAAACGATTTGGATATTGGGCTCCAGATGTTACTCTAGCACACCCAGCTGTGTGCCAGAATGTAAACAATGCATCAAAAGGTAAACTAACTCCTCACATCAGACATGTGGCACAGAATCCTTAACATTAAAGTGACAGTTTAGTGTTTTCTTTCTGAAACATTAACGAGGTTATGAACTGTAATATTTTACCAGTAGTGGATCACTCCGGCATCTTTCAGAAAACTGACCAATCAGAGCAGAGCCATGACTAGCATGGATTTCCATTTCTCAAAGTGATTCTTATCTCAAAAGATATCAAAGCAATTCATGCAAACAGCTACAGAACCTTTGCATTTTCTCCAAGTGGTTATTGACAAATCTGTAGACATTTACACTGAGGACCATGGTGGGTAGCAGCAGATTAGAAATGACCTTGGCTTGTAAAATATAAACTGAAATGTGAAGCTTGGTCCTGGTGTTTGGCAAGTTGCTAACAAAAAGACAAAAAGCTAAGCCTTTTCAAATGAAAATGTTATTTTAAACGTTTCTAAACATGGAAAAGTAAAAAAAAAAAAAAAAAAGACAAGTGCTGACATGCTATTTATAGATTTAGTAAACTGTGTTTGCATAAACTGCAATAATATCCTTGAATAACTTGAAATTATAACATAACTTTAATAAATGGCCTTGTTGTTGGCACCCCTCTGACTGGTTGTTTACTGCGACAGCCTGAACTCTTTATCCAAGCAAAGGATTTTTTTAAAAAGGAGGTTACTATCTGACAAAAGGTGAGATGCTAAATAGTTATAAACTCTAAAGAACCATTCTGCGTGGAAAAATTGACTAAATTCTAAATAATTTTTACACATTTTTCAAATCTTCAATTTAAGGCTGCATATGCTTTAAATTGCTAATAACTCGGTGTATTCCATACAGATCTGATGATCTGATGCTCTCCACGCTTCATCTTTTAAATGTAAAACTCAACTCGTATATTACAGTCTATATTTGTTTAGGTCATTGTTATTTACTGGTCGCAGCTTATTTTTACCTTCCTACATGTATAAATATGAAGTTTATTCTCCTCTGGGGGTGGGTGGTATGTTAGTATTTGTTTATGTTCTGCTGTTATTGTCATCTACAAATACAATACTTAAAAATATTTGAACAAAAAAAAAAAGAATCATTTAGAAAGAAATATGCATTAATATCCTATGTGGAAAAGCTCAATAATCTGAAGCAGAACACCTAATAACATTACCATAATCAACTTCATGTCAGATGGGTGTCCCAATTGTTCATAATTTCCTTTTTTCTAGTTTATTTTTTGCATAAGGCAATATTGTTTTGCACAGAACTAACGGCTATCATGTTGAAGAGGGCCTATAGGTTTGGAATCTATTATTTTAAATTCCATTATTTTTACCCAGGAATCAAAATTCCATACAAAAAAAAAAAAAAAAAAAAAAAAAAAAATGGGTTTAAAAAAGTTAAATTTAAATTCAGGGGGGGGGT
>NW_015112656.1:595285-620232 GCF_001443285.1 Poecilia latipinna | reverse complement strand
TTGAAATCATTTTTTTAAATTCTTATTTTTTCGCCAAGAAAAAAAAATTCCTAAAAAAAAAAAAAAAAAAAAAAAGATCAGAATGTGTTTCAACAAGTTACATTTAAATTCAGAGTAGGGCTGGACGATTCATCAACTTTGTTGCTTACAAAAATTCACATTCTGGTAAATTGGTATTTTATTTACAAGTTTACTCATTGGGCTTCCGCAGTTCAGAGTGATGTCAGCCCGATATTTTTTTTTTTTTTTTTTACTTTGTGTTTATTTTCACAAATTCTGATCAACCAGCCACAAATGATAATTGAAATAAAAGCAAGTTAAAAAAAAATATTTTATCATTTGTAACTTCCCTTTAAAGGGGAGGAGAAAAAAAAAAAATAGGTTAAATTTTGAAGCTATGTCGCCCAGGCCCAACTCGGAGCCTCCACTGCACAGGTTATTAAATGATGACGTGCCTTTTCTGTCTACATCGTATCCTCTGTTTTAACACAAGATGGAATTTTGCCCAGATGCTACAGCATGTTGTACGCCCCCCACATAAAGCTGGAGATGTTGAGGCAACACACCATTTATACCTAAAGTTTACATTTAGTCTTTAAAAAATAGAAAAATGTTTGGTTTAAACTTATTCAAAACATTTTCACATCATATGAGTTTTACAGATGTAATTCAGTAGCAATACTGAACCGTCAAGTATTGATAAAACTAACTTTTTTAAAAAGCTAAATAATTCTGGTTACAATTACCAATTATATTCTTTATTACTCCTTTTTGGACCTGAGCTGACAAACAAATCAAGACTTCAATTTTTCTAAACAGTCACTTAGTGAGGAGGTAGATAAGTAAACCTTAGACCTCTTTAACTAACACTAATATAAAATAAAACAAACATTTATAGTGAAAAATCAACATTAGTCTTCCAAATAGGCAAAAGGTAGAGAAAGTGTTACTGTTTGAGGGTTTAATCTTTTCCAACCTGTCCTCAGGGTTAACAGGGATTCCCAGGTCTCCTGTACGCAGTTTACGAGTCAGGTCTTCAATCTGCAGTTGGACTGGAAGAATTCAGGTTAGGAAAGAAAACAAGGATGGAGAGAAATGTGGTTACCACAGCAACATCAGAGAGAGAGTGCTCTGCACTTCAGAGAGCAAAGTCTCAATCACTACTGCAGTAAAGACAATTGGTGAGTCTGTTAAAAAGGGAGATCAAATCAACATGGTAAGACTACAGCAGAAAGCTGGAGTCCTTTCTGGTGCTACGCACACATTGTAATCACAATGAATATGCCTGTGAGATCATTTCAATTAGGGTTACAGACAACCAACCTTTGTTCCACAATGATTAAGCATGAGAACATGTCAAATGATGAACCATGATTCCTAAAAATGCCTGCCACCTCATCAATACTTCAAACAAGGCTGGGGTTGACTTCCATGAGCACAGCTGCACTCGGTTTAAAGGCTTCGGCATTTTAAGGACAAACTTGGTCAATTTGTTTTTTGTTTTTTTGTTGTTGCAAGTTTCAGTAACAGAACAGGTGATTACAGTCACATTTGGCACTCCACAGATCTAACACTGAGGGGCTGCTGTGACACAAAGACAAGTCTCATATTCAGGAGGCAATGAAGAAAGGAATAGATCAGAGATTTCATGCACATTATGAGAAACGGAAAGGAGTATCCCCTTGAACACAGATTCATTAATCCTTCAGGTGATTATTCTGAGTTAAAGAGGTGGATACGCATCCTGTAACTCAATGTTCACAACAATTTCATTCTGAAACTCTTGTTTTAGGGGATCTACTTCATGAGCAAACTAAGTGTGACAAGGAGGGTGGATAGAGATGGATGTTTACATACCAGTGAAGAACAACCATTACCAATGAGGGGACAAAGCCAATACTGGTGTTAGTTACCTCTACAAAGGGACTCATTTAAATTAAAAATAGTTTAACATTTGTTCCTGTGGGAGAAATGTTTCCTCCTGGGAACAGCTTACAATGAAACTGGTTAAATTGAACATGTAGTGCAAGCAGACTGAGAAGTCAAGCAATGCAATTTTTAGTTACTTTTTTTCTTCATAACATTTCCCCTCCTACAGTTAACATTCATACATCTAAAAACAAAATTATTTGAATTTAGTATTCAAGTCCTAATGAATTAAGCGGTGCTGCTTCCAGATGTCAAACCAAATATTAAAACTTTAATAATTTATACATTCAGCTGTTCCTTCATGCATTGATAGCATCATCAGTTTCTATAACTGGATCAACACTGATGTGCTACAGTTCTCATCTGGTTGCAGCAGAGGCCAGCCCTTTCCTTAGATTTACTTTCTGATTCTGTTACTCATCACCAGCACAAACTGCTTTTGGGCCAAACACTTTACAGGTTACATTTTCACTCAAGTAACATGATTATTCTGGGGGGTTAGGGGGGGAGAGGGCTACTCTGATCACAGTTTTTTTTTTATTCATCCATCACAAGCTCTTGTTAATGGTGTCCAATGGTATGCAAACCAAAAGGCTACAGAACATAGCAAAACCACTTGCAGAGAAATAACCATCATAACATCTTACATTAACATTTATAATAATTATTGCTCATCAGGATTTTTTTTTTTTTTTGCTTTGTTTCCACAGCTGGAGCAAGATTTTACATACAACACTTAAAATATATAAATTATATATTACTTTGAAAAAAAATTGATTTAAGATGTTAGCTACATATATTTCAAATGATACTTTTGGACCATTCCAGCTGCTGGGAACTCAGCAAACAATAAACAACAGTAACACTGATGACATCAGAAAACAAGAACTTTAAATGCAATTAATGAAGCATATCACAAATACCATTTACAGCCATATTTGATATTAGATAATTAGCATTTACCTATATAAGCTCTTTCCTGGTCTCGGGTGAGTCCAGGGGGAATGACAGTGGGCATTCCTGGAATGACCGTCTTCTGATCTGGGGTCTCACTGCTCCATCGACTCTTTTTCCTTTTCTTTTGGCCAAAATCTAACAAAATAAAATTCCAATATATCAAACTTTTCAGTGATACACTGCAGGATCAGCTAAAGATACTTTTATCAAGACAGCCCTAAATGAACACAAGACAGTTATATCAAAAGCAAAATGAAACTTAGAAAAAGTTTGTTAATTTGTGTGTTTATTTGATTTATTTTACTTAAACAAACTGGACAATTTCATAATTGGTTGTAAATAAAGTTTAAGTTAGGTTTTTATCTACATTTCAAAGTGGAACCATAATGCTTACTTTGAACAGGGAGCCTTTTTGTGACTGTCCACTGTTGTTTCTACAGGTAATATTCTCACAAAACAGTTGCAACTTTTCCAATGGTGAAACTGTTTAAATTTCTAGCCACAGAGATGCATCACCTTGGTACAAATGCCATATTAATGTCATTTTAAATCAATGTATTTATTATAACCATTTTGAAAAGTTAACTAACATACTAAACTTTTCAAAATCCTCACTTTCCTAAAACAGCACAAGTCATTTTTGCCAAAAGTGTCCCCTCATCCCCCCAAAAATTACCACCATTATTTAAGGAAAGTGACTAAAAATAGTGCATCTTGTTGCAGCCCAAAACTTTACTCCAGAAAACAAAAGAACTAATGGACATGAACCACGGGTTGAAAGAAAACAGTTTAGGATTTCGAACTGAAGCCAAACAAAAGCAGTCCAGAATCCTTTAAATATGTGGAATAGCCCTTTACTAACGTGCCATATAGGAAGCTAACTTCAGGGTCATAGAATATATCTGTGAATACAAGCCATATTATGCTACTAGATATAATTTCACTTTCAGGAAGTTAAAACGTTTCCTTGATGTACCCAAATCTTTAGGAGGAAAGGTTCACTCAGTAACAACACGGCTGCAAATGCTGTGAATAAACGTTAGCAGACGATGCGGACTCCATTTCATGAAGGCCGGGGCTGTTATGCGGCCTAAGCGACGACATGAGGTTAACAAGGTTTCACTAACTTACCCGTTTTAGCCATTCCGGATATCACTCCTTGTTGTGGCGGAGCCTGGGTCGAAAAACCTGTCCCTGGACTAAACTGGTGCGCTGGAGAGAAAGCAGTGCTCGGCATAGTAGCCGGGTAACTCTGGAGAGAAGGGAACGACCCAGGGGGTGCCGGAGTTGGCATCAACCCGTTGCCAGCACCAGGCCCTGCGTCAAACCCGCGTTTAGCACCGATACTGGGGTGCAACTTCCCGAGGGGAGTTGCATTCGCTCCAGTGGCCATTTTCACGCAAATGTCCTTTAAAATGGCTCTGAATCAATAAACTACAAATTCAGTCAAGAATAGTTTAATTTAAACAACGTAGATTTCTGATAGCGTTGTCCGTGGGACCTATGCCTAATGCTTTAATCAAAATGGCGCCTGACGGAATTTTACAAAGCGATCCCGGATAACATGTCTTAATAAAACGCTTTGCTATTGGCCAGTCAGACTTTTGTACTCTGGAAAGTCATTGGCCAACTTACCTGTTTTTTTTTGTTATATTTTGTTTTTAGCACGATTATTTCTATGCGATAAAGTACCGTATAGAATAGAATATAAAGCATATCTACTTCACCGCTCTGGAACGATGATCAAAACACATTTCATTACACCTCACCGGAACAAAAACACTGGCGCAGCAACTGTTTATATGGAGATTAATTTCAATTTTGCTTCAAACGACTAGAAGCTATAAAATAAAATGTAAAAAATAATGTTGAATAAAGTAAAAATAATGCTGAAAAACCAAGGTGCTAAATTATTTATCTATATGCGTTTCCAGTACATTATACATCCTGATTTTGTATTATAAAAATAAAATTATTCACCTCAATAAAATTATTTAAGTTTAAAATCTGAAAACATGCTTAACATTTTCTAAGCATTTCTTGACCAGATGTGGCACTGGTTTCAAGCAATTTCTTGAGAGCCTTTCTATTCTCAGACTAATTTCCCACCTAAATATTCATTTCTTTCGATAAGAAAAGACTTCACAAGTCATACAAAACATTCCTCCCTTAAATTCTATGATTTTACATATAATGGGTAGAAAAAGTATTCACATCTTTTAAGCCAGGCATGTCCAAAGTGAGGCCTGGGAGCCATTTGCACAAATCAAGTATGGACCAAATCTTGCCAAAAGCAGTTAATACAAATAGACACATTGTATTTTGGGGGATGAGTGGAGGGGGTGCGAGATTTTCAGAGACAAATATTCTTTTCTTTATGACCCATGTTTACGCTTCCATTTTAATTTTGTTGGAAATGCAACACCAAACACCTCTTCCACACTTCATTAATGTCCCTTTCTTTTTTCTAAGTGACTACAATTTTATAGCCCTAAATTTAAAACTATTCAATGAAAAAATTGGGAAATTTTTGATATAGCAGTTGGCAATACCTTTTGTGTTTTGCATCAGCAACAATTTAACAATTCCTTTTCTACAGCAAATAGAATACGGTGTTGAAATCTTACAATCTATGTAAATATTAGTTCAACTGTAATGCCAAAACATTTGGAAACCACCACCTTCTGAAACCTTTTCACATTCTGTCAAATTACAGCCAGAAACTTAAATGATTTTTAATGAGATTTTATGCAAGAAAACTTAAAAAAATAAAAAATAAAAAAATTTCATTAAAAATATTTTAAAAATAATCCATGCAGTTGTATAAGGCATACCTTCATCCAACTAACTTTTACTGCAGCCCCATCTGCATTATGTCTCCATCAGTTTTCACATGTAGAGTGTAAAATTCTTTTCATTGTTGCGAAATAGTTAAAACTCAGTTTTTCTATCAAAACTTCCTACCCAGACTTTCGACTAACTCCGAAATGTTGCTGGGTTCCCAGACTGACCAAACAAAGCCAAAGTCAAAGCTGTTGCTGAGCAAAATTTTGAATTTACTTTTTCATAAGAAACAAAAATAATTCCAGAAAACTGAATACAAACACCTGATAGTTTATGAAGAACAACAATAACTAACATCAGTAGCAGTCCAAACCAACTGCATCCGAATGCAGCAGCTCATCTTTACAGAGGCAGGTAAAGCGAGTAATGTGAACACGTCCAGCGGCGCACCGGTTTCCCCACCCGGCCGATCACTGGCAGCTTATGGGCGTAGGCGCGGGGTGGGTTGGCAGGTAGAGAGGAGGACGAGGAAAACGTGGTCTGAAAGGGCCGGCGGCCCTGGCACCGTCGACCCATTTGGCGTCCACCAATTACAAAGGAGAATGCTGGAGGTCCTGACTGTGGCGAGATGAAACGAGCCTTGGGGAAAACATCCCGAGAAACACCGGCGGAACGTTGGCCCGAACGTGATGAGGACGACCTGGAGCGCGGCACGGAGGAGGAGCGAGCCAGAGACCTGAGGAGGAAAACAGTGGAAAAGTGGGTCCACTGCATTCAGAACTAAAACAAATAATGAGAACTCAGACTTCTTATTCTGGCACCTTTACCTTCCTGCTCCGGTGGCTGCGAGGCTCGGAGGTGGAGGGTCGGTGCGAGGGCTGCCATCCTGTCGTGGGCTGATGTTGAGGTTAGCGGTCAGCTGTGGCATTTTCCGGGCAGTGTCGGTGTTTGAGGCTGGGCCCAGCGGCTCCTTCCGGGCTTCCTTGAAACAGGCCGGAGCGCAGGGGGGATAGCTCGCAAACCCTGGTCCTGTGCTAAACCTGACGGCCAGACTGTCCCCAAAGAAAGAGTAAAGCTCAATGTACATCGCCGGAAGAGGGACTGGGCACCACTCCTCCCAGGGGCAGCCCGCGCCGCCTGCTTGGAGGTGGCTGGCGATCCCTAGAGCGGCCTCTGACAAAGGCTCTGACGGAGGACTGAGGCCTGGGGAGCCCACCCTGTACCCCACAAACCCGGCTCCAGAACCTAGCTGGCAGCTGGATCCGCCCTCTGCTGACTGGGACAGAGACACAGCCTTCATCTTCAGCAGACGCTCCACTGCCACCTGCAGGACATACAACCAAACTGCAATCCTGCTTGTTCTGGTTGACATGACATATGAGACAAGAGACTCTGGACTGACAGCATGAGCTCAAAATGGCATTTAGTTGTTTAAATGAGAACTTTATGTGTTTTTATTTGTAAATAGAACAAGGAATTAAGAGAAAATTAAACGTTCCACAGAAAACCACAGGCTGGTTAAGGTAGTCCAACAAGTCTGGTGTTTTTTCTACTTGGACAGAGAACATAGTAAACAGAGAGATCAAGTGATAATTATCTGCTGTCTACAGGTTAGAAAAGCAACAAAAGCAGAGGAGCAACTAGAGGCAGTAAACCGTCAATTTGGTGTCAAAAAAATCCTGTTCTTCCTGAGTTACATCCAACCTCAAATAAGCAACAGAGAAGACTTTACAATGAGCCATTCCGCTGAAAAATTAAAACCTGGTCAAAGAGAGGTAACAGGGATCACTGGTTCAAACATAAATCATTCTGCATAATGAGTTAAGGCGGTCTTTTGACAATGTTTGCTGTGAATATAGCTTATGAAGACTGTAAATTGCTGTGAAAAATTTTCTCTTGGGTTTCCTGAGACAAATGGATGTCAACTGGACTTTTATCATGTTGAAGTTGTGCAACCCGAGATGCTAGCAGCACATACCAGGATGGCGCCGTAGACCTTGTGTCCATCTGCTTTGACCTGTGCGTTGGACACTGAGTAGTCGTCCAGCACAGCCTGCAGGTTGGCCCAGTAAGCAGAGAGGTGTGGGAAAAGAACTCTTTCCACAGCCTGAAAGACACACAGGTTAACAGAGAGATTAGCAGGAGTCTCCTTCCGGACAATATGGAAAACAACAATAGAAAATCAAAACAATTCCTATCAGACAATAAATACATTAACAGACCCTCTGGATTTGACTTGAAATGCTTTCTAGCTTCTAGCTCTAGGAGTCCTGTACTTTAAAAACTACTGATGTGGGAAACAGAATCCTTTTGGCTCCCAGAAGACTGATGCGCATTAGAAGAAAGTTAGAACTTCTATGTGAGGACCAAGCAACTTGAACCAAAACAATAACTAAAAAAAGATGCTGATGCACAGATTTAGGTTTGCACCACTGATGCCAAACAGTTCTACTCCAAAAGCAATAGATTTGGCAGATTTCCAAACAGATTTGGTAGTGGACCTACCTTCCAACCCAGAGCGTGAAGGCCCACAACCGCTCCGTAATGGGAGCAGAGTGGCCTGACTGGGTCAGAGAGAACCTTCTGGAGAGAGAGCAGGATCTGGTGGTAGAGACCACTCACTAGATCACCGTGAGTCCTGGAGAAAAAACTCAACGTTAGGAGGCTGCATGCAGGATGAGACATAGTTCATTATCTACTTCCAGGTTTTATTCCGTGTCTCTCCTTCTACATCTCTTCTCCATGTTAATGTCCATTCATCCTGTTCCAGTGTTCTGGCTGATTACCGATCTTTAAAATGCCTGATCTGCCTATTCCCATTTTGGCTGATACCAATCTTTTTGCCAAAATAGGTAAATGTAATTGAAAATCTAAAAATCTCAATTAAATGCAGAGATTGGCTCTAATTAGTGGTGAACTGATTGCAGTTTTCTAACTGAATCCAATTTTGGCCGATACAATTTTATTTTGTCCATAAAGTTGCTAAATATAGCAATTTTCTTGCTAAGGTAACATCCATCCATCTCTCCAGTGCCCACCAATCCATCACTCATTCATCATTTGACCAACTGTTACCAATCCATTACCTACTGTCTGTTCTTTTATCTCTTCATCCCAGAGGTTCTAAATCTAAAGCCAGATAACTGGAGAACTACCTGCCCACCACTAACGGTAACATTTTGGAAAAATACCAGAAGATGTGGCTGAGTAGCAGGGCTGCGTAGTCCCGGAGGGTCCAGTGGTCATTGAGTGGGTTGATGGAGGCAGCAAGTGGCTCCAGGATGCAGTACATAACGCTGGAGACCAGGCTGCGGACATATGAGCCCAGGTACAGGTACGGGTTCTGGACCAGGCTCTTCACCATGTGCAGGAGCCTGTTGAGCTGCTCCAGGTCATGGCTTACTGATTTGACCTGGAACGTCATACAGATACAAGGATCAGCAAGAACAGAGGCTCTCAGCTCTAATCAAAGAAATGAAGTGGGAACTGTAACCTACTCCACTGATGACATAGACAAAGTATGGCAGCAGGGCAGCAATCTTTGAGTTGGACTGAAGGTCGAGCAGAGCCATCTGGAACGCAGAGAGAGGAGCAGTAAAGAAGCAGCACATGTTGGCCGGACAGAAGCTGTGCTGAGCAGCTGCTCACCTTCATGAGGTGGGGGTCATCTCCCAGGATGGCCCTGGTGATCTGCTGGTAGTACTTGAGCAGGTCATCTGACAGAGTCTGCACAGCAGTGGGAACTATGGGACCACAACCCAACAGGACAGGTTTCAATCAGGGTGAGAACTTCATAATCTTGGGTGAGCAGCAATCGGTGAATGTGAAATGTGAAACCAAATCTGATCTTCCTGAGAAAAGCTCTGAAAATCAGCCACTGTCCTCTTCTGCTCTGCACTGAGGTCTGACTGACCAGCCACTTGGTCACGTCTGCATGTGTGCGCTTAATAATAGTAATCCCACTGTTAACAACTTAGCAACTTTGTCTCTGAATTTAGCAGCTTTTCAGACAAAAAAAAAATCAGTATCTGTCAAAATTGGATTTGGCCAGAAAACTGCAATTGGTGTACCAATAAAAAGAACCAATCCCTTTAACTGAGACTTCACTTTTTATTTGCATTCAACTTTTAAGACAAAAAAATAAATAAATAAAAAATCGGAATTGACCAAAATCAAAATCGGCATGTCATGCTTTTTAAAGATTGGTGATCGGCCAGAGAACTGAAATCGGTGCACTTCAACTGTGTAAAATTACAATGTTAAGTTATGTAGAAGCACTAAGCAATGTTTTGAGTTTGTAGCTATGCTACGTGTAACAAACTGATGAGAGGGGAGAGGGCTGACTTTGTTTACAGCCTTAAAAGGTGTATTAATTTAATTACTAACTCTGAATGGTTGAGTCTTACCTGTCCCCTGAGGCTCTACGTTGCCCTTGCCATCCAGATACGCCACATTAACTGGAAGGATACATCAGACATCATCAGTACATCATTCCTTCTGCAG
Organism: Poecilia latipinna; assembly: GCF_001443285.1. Classification (NCBI taxonomy): domain Eukaryota; kingdom Metazoa; phylum Chordata; class Actinopteri; order Cyprinodontiformes; family Poeciliidae; genus Poecilia; species Poecilia latipinna. The sequence goes on along the minus strand of NW_015112656.1, from coordinate 610,059 downwards.
ATTAGGAAGAGTAAGTTTCAGCAGCACCAAGCATGCGACCACCGTCCTAACAAGTCTGATAACATACCTCGCACAATGGTCTCAGCACAACCTTTGGGAATGTTGGTGGCCAGGGCCAGCTCTATCAGGTTAATTTCACGGTCCTCAACAAAGAACAGCTCTCCCTCTTTGACCGATCGGAAAGGCAGAGCGTCCTGCGCCCCATAACCACAGACGGCCTGATAAGGAAGCAGATATCAGGCCACTGGAGGGAGCAGAAACATGCTGACAGGCATTAGGTCGCACCTCCACACGGCTCCATCGCAGAGCTCTGTTCAAGTCCTCCACAGTCAGCTTCCTCCTCTTGGCATGTCTCATGAACTGGGAACTCGTCTGTTTGGGTCACAAACAGATAACCAGAGGTGTCGAAGGAACAGCAAATTTATTCTTTTCATTTCAAATATACATTTAGGTCCAAAATAATAATGTGATGGAATAAATAAAAAAAAAACATTGACAGGTAGCTCTGACCTGCGCTGCCTCCCTGAGGCGGTAACACACATCTTCAGCAAGAAGAGCCGCTACATCATCAGCAAGATCCACGCCGGTGCTCTCTGCCATGAGCTTGACAGAGTCCCGGGAAACCTCAGCAAAGCGCCGCTCCTCACGGTCTGCCATGGCAACGGGGCCACGCAGAAACTGTCGCGGCAAAGCTGTTAGGATATCCCACCTCTCGTGCTTTTCTTCTCCCTATAGATAACAGCAGAAACAGAAGGTTGTCTAAAATGAATGGGAAAAAAAAGAACAAGAACAAAATAAGCCATTTATTAGCAAAATAAAAGTTTCACAAAGTGTGTTAAAATAAACAAGAGGACAGAGCAATTATAGAAATATATAGGGTGAGAAGCTTGGTCATCCGGGAGGGACTCAGAGTAGAGCTGCTGCTCCCTTCAAGTCGAGAGAAGCCAGTTGAGGTGGCTCAGGCATCTGGTCAGGATGCCTCCTGGACGCCTCCTTGGTGAGGTGTTCCAGGCAAGTCCCACCGGGAGGAGGCCCCGGGGAAGACCCAGGACACACTGGAGGGACTATGTTTCTTGGCTGGCCTGCAAATGCCTTGGGATTCCCCCAGAGGAGCTGGAACAAGTGGCTGGGGAGAGGGAAGTCTGGGTCTCTCTTCTTATGCTGCCACCCCCATGAGCCGACCCCAGATAAGCGGTCAGGTCAATAATCCATCCATTATCCACCCATGGACGGAAAGAGTAATTAGAAATATCTTGAATTTAGTCCGGGTTTGACTTGTGCTTCAACACTTGTGAAATGTTTCAATCTGCCACTAAAGTTCAAGTGTGACCATTCTGACTACTGACGGTTTTTAAGCATCAAACCAGATACTTTATGCCTAGATATTAATCTACTAGCATGTCATCACAATCATGAGACTGTGAAACAACAACAGTCTTTAGTCAGAGGCTTCTTCAGATTTGTTGCAAGACGAACTGCTACAGGAGATCCTCCCTGCTCACTGCATCACCATCCAGAACAACTCTTTGAAGATTTTGGGATGATATGACTTACGATAACATAGTATTGCAACAGACCTGATTTAAATGCCTTTCATCACCAAAGAAGTGTTTTCCTCCGTAGGATAGGGGTGTCACAGGTCAGAGACGGGGTTCTACTAAATCTGCCCTGGGGGGAGAATAATCCAGATTTGACCAAATTAAGTATTTCAGGTTTTAACTGGAACCTGATCAACACCTATTTCTGGTTCTAAACAGACTGCAAAGGAGCACTTTACCGAATAGCAACAGTGTCAAGGTTCATGTTCTAAGCTGAATATGTCAGTCGTACTATTTGACTAACATACGAGATGAACTAGAATGAAACTGGGCAGCACTGCAGTAACGCTGCAATGAACAGAGCGAACCTGCTCTGTTCATTTAGCTTTAGCTACCCTCTGTCTCATCAAACAGCTACAAACAGGCAGGTCAACGGGACCCATTTCAGTCTAAAATTAATTCAGTTCAATTAAACTTACCTTAATTCGACTGAATACTGAGAATAATTTCTTCTTCTTCTTCTTCTTCTTCTTCTTCGTGACGCATCGCAAACAACTTCACGGTGTATACCGCCACCTACTGTACGCGAGTGTAGCAACATTGACCAGCATCCATTAAATTCTATTTTTTAATTGTGGTGTGAGATGTTTCTTCTTCGTCGTCTGGATTTCTCTTGAAGGTTGGCAAACTTTAAGATGCACTACCAAAACCTGGTAGTAAGGAGTTTAGATCAACCTGAAACACTGAGGTAGCAATTAAACATAGCTGATTTAAAGTAATAAGTTTTTAATATGAGACTGCTCAAAACAGGAGAACATGATCTTGGAAAAGATGCATGTTTTTTGGATTTGTAATCATTTATTGGGAAGGAACCAAAGAACTGAGTTAATTAAAGACTATTAATTAATTCAGTTAATTTGTTTTTGTTGTAAGTAGGCTGGTGGATTAAGTGCTTCATCTGTTGTTCCATTTCCTGTCACCCCAACATGTGTACCAAGAGAAATATGTCTGTGTTAGAGATTTTTCGGTATTATCATTTTGTTATTACTTTAGTTCACATTCAGTCTATAGATCGTTCTGTTTAAAGTGTTCTCTTCCTTATGTGTGTATGAACTGACCTGGAGGTCAGGACTGTCTGTTCATCTTCATGTGAAACAGTTAACTCTGTGTTTCTCAGACCTTAAATTCTTATCAACCAGAATACCTCCTAACTGCCTGTGTGTAGTCGTATTTTGTCTTGTTAATAGTTTGACCGAGATTTGAACCAGGCTCAGACCATAGATCAGATATCACACCTGGAACTGGGTTGCTAGTTGTTTGGGTTAGAAGTTTTACAACCTCTGTTTTTCTTGACTGCTCCCTTGACTGTTTTTCTTTGACAATAAAACAGGGGCTCACACGGAAGCAGACCAGAACGCTCTGTGAACAGCTCGGAGGAGCAGTTGACGGAGTTTTTCTCCTTTTGCAAAAGCTTGGCCATAAAATTCATATACGTTGTCTGTGATTCTTTTATGTAGATTCGAAAGGAAAAATACCCAGTCTGTCATCTGAATAATTTGTGCTTCTCTTTGCAGATGACAGGTGGGCTTTCTGAATGACTTCACAGTGAGCTGTTGAGTGATGAACCTGAATCTGAACAGATAACAGCTCTGAATCCCATGAATTCATTTCTGTGCTCCTTTCATAATAATTGTCTACTTAGTCTTAATTATGGAAGTGTGACCAATGTTTCTGTACACATAATGGGCAGAATTAAAACAAACCGTTTAACTGAAGAGTAACCGTTTTACCTCTTTATTTTATGACATCTTATGCTCTATTTTTTAGTTTGTACTTAGGGGAATTTTTTGTGCACCTTTCAGTTGTTCATACTGTACACTGGTATACCTTCTTTATGTCAAGGGATTTGTTAGTAAAATGTTTAAAAAAAAAAAAAACTCGACATTCTCAAAATGACCAATGTAAATCTGCCCCATCAATGAATTACAAATTTGTACTATTAACTTCTAAAACATACACTCAAATCCACGAAAAAGCTTAATTCCCCAAACCATGACGGCAATCCTTGTATATTTAATCTGTTAATCCATTTCCACCTCATTTCTGCAACTCAGAACAATTTCCTGCCATGCATAAATCTGTCTGGTGTATTGCCATTAAGCCCAGTCCCCTAACCTGTAAAGTACCAGTCCAGCTCTCCTGTGTCCATCTAGGTCAGACTACAAAAAAAAAAAAAAAAAAAGTAGCAAAAGTAGAGCAACCATTACAGAGCCATCATTTTGTTCTGCTTGCAACAACCTCCAATTTCCTCTACATGCCTGGACTAAAGACAGGAAGACTCAAGATGCAATGCTTCAGTTGAAAGGGTGAATTAGTTTAAGGGCATGCCCACTTATAAAACCGTTTTAAGATTCTTTGAGTTCAGGACAGTCCTGTGGAAAAGTTCCCAGTTTACTTTAATGGTCTTTTAACCCCCACTTAAGTAGACTGCTTTCAGCTTCATTTTATGAAAACAGGTCTGCCAAGAGAAGTCCAAAGGAGCTCTACTGCAGCACAGACAAGATTCTGCTCTGTAGACTGTAGCAAAAGTTGCTAATTTTTTTCCACAGACTGAACTTCCAAACTTTTATACACCACCAAAACTTTGAGCAAAAGCCACAAAGCGCTGAAGTGATTGTTAAAAATTGTTTTATTTACAACAGCTCATTGTTAGAGTACCACAGTTAAAAAGTCAAGTTACCCTCAAAGCTGGAGGACATCCTGTTCCGAGACACTGAACAGTTCCAGCTCTTTGACCTGCTGGTCAACAAGTCAAACAATTTGTGTTTAAAACAAAAAAGTACATGTACAGACAGCGTCCTTTAAAGAGAATTAAAAACTAAAAATAAAACTTTTCCTAGTGCTCATGCAAATTCTAACTTGGACCACATGGGGTCAGAGTGCCCTGCTGTCCCAGACCTCCTGGCCCTTGCTGCTCTCTAGTTGCTGCAGATGTATAGCCAGGGGCAGCAGGAGGTCATTCAGGTGCTGGCTGGAGAAAGTGAAGGCATTGTGGACCATGACCTCTGGGGATGGGGCAGGAAGAGGGGAGGTTGATGTGGAAGAAGACGTTGACCCATTGGATGAGGTTGAAGGTAAACCTGCAGTACCTGGGGTTGGCTGGGGAAATGGGGACTGTCTTTGGCTGAGGTCAGCAGTCTTGATTTTGCTGGGGAGTCCATGCTGAAAGCAGCAGCTTGTACCATAGAGGCAGAAACCAAAAGAGCTGAAGGTGTGGCAAAGCGCACCTCGAGGCCTCCACTTCTTATGCTGGGGTTGAATCTGGTCGGTAGGGGCAGGTTGGGGCAACACCTCATCCTCAACATGCAGGAAGTTACAGCGCTTGCCGAAGGGACAGACCCTATTGGCAAGGAATTTGCGACAGGGAATATTCCTACGGTGGCGTTGGACCTGCCGCATCTCTGTGGGGCTGTGGACAAACAGGCAGCGACCTCCATAGAAGCAGTAGCCTGTGGTGTGGTAGTTGCGACAAAGCTCAGTCTTGTATTTGGGATGACGGAAAGGCACGTGGAGCTCATGGAGGCCATGAGCAAACTGGCAGCGTTCAGCGTATTTACAGAAGCCACTGGCTGCATAGCTGGTGCACAGTGCCGTCTTATAGCGAGTGGAGCAGACCCAGGGGACAAGGGGAGAAGAGGGGGGGTCCACCAGAGGCAGTAGGGCTTTAGTCAGGGAGAAGCCAGCGTCACGATCAACCTCCAAGTCATCACTGCACAGCAGACTGTCCACCAGGTCTTCATCTTGAGAGGATGGCAGGAACTGGTCACTGCTGCTATTCTAGGATTAGAAATAGGAGACAGTAAAGGATTACAACACCCATCCACCCACTTTGGAGGGTCTTGGACTTGAAAATGATGCATGTCTGCTTGACAAAATGCATTCAAGTTCAACTACACAGGCCAAGATTAACCAGGCAAAATGCAGGCTTCTCAGAGACAGTTAAATCCTGGGTGTCCAGCTCCAGTCCTCCAGGGTTAATTAAGTCTCTGCTCAAACACAGCTGAATCAAATTAACTTTGACACCTCAGTATGTCAAAGTCCTGCATGGGCCTGCTAACAGGCCATGCAGGATACCAGCTCCTCAGGACTGACTAACCATGCACCTTGGTCATCATTTCCTGAGTTCATGAAAGGTTCATACAGATGCTTGGGAACCAATGATATTTGATTTGTACAATTAGGGAATGGCAACCCAATTATACCACTAACTGAAGGCTAGGTAGAAACGCTTCTGCTCCAGCACTAAAGAAGTCACACAAACAGCAGGGAAGTGATGAAGCCAAACACTTGTGCAAATATCTGATAAATAGTTTAGCAATTACTATAGTATAGGGGAAGTTCTGGAAAAAACCTCCAATGTTCCACAAACATTATGAAGAAAGACCAAAGCTAAAGCTCAGGTTTCCAACACCATCAGCTGATCAAGGCCCAGTCTTACCTCAAACATGACTGCTAACGTTACTTGTGCTTGGTGGCAGTGGTACAGGGCAACATCTGGAGGAAAGAAAATCTGGATGACTTCAACTCCCAGCCTGAGTTTGTCTTTTAAATAAGTGCTCACCTTCTGCCTTCATGCTAAATGAACATCAGGTGTGCAGAAGTCCAGTAGCTAATCACGTCCCAACAGCGTCATCAAGAACCTTTTCTGGTGGTGTTACATCATCATCATCATCATCATCATCATCTTTATTTAAAACACAAAGAGGTCCATATGACTAAAGAAAATAAGCCTATTTTCTTATTCAGTATTTCTATTTCAGTTTTCTTTAAGTAGTTTATGAATGTGAACTTGAAGACAAAGCACTCTATTTGTTTTCCCTAGACTGTTTGAAAATGCTGTTATATAGCAATACGTTATATTTATATTTATGCAATATGTAATTATAGACACACTTGTGTTTTTGTGTGCTCCGGAGGCCCAGCGATGACATTTCATTGCCAGTTTCACTGTCATGTTTTAGAGGAACATTAACATGAGGCTAAGATTAAGTCTAAGTTATTTAAATGAGCCACTCCTGATGAATTCTATCTTGCATCAATCCGATTAAGTGAACACTGAAAAAATAAAAATTAAGGAAAGCATGTTTTTAAAATTCTGATAACTGTAGATTTGTGTAACCTGGTGAAACTACAACAAAACAAAAAGAGAAAGGTCAGAAACCCAGACAGCTGTTTCTCCAACATTATTCCCCAGCTAGTAATTAACGCCTACCACGATGTCTCCTGGACAGAAGGGACACACAGTCCTTTCCATGACTTCTAGGACACTCTTGGACGTCCCTCCTTTAAGATATCCTTTGGAAAAAACTCCAGATGGAGTCCAGTAGTCGTCCTTACAAGACGATCTGCTACTTTCACTGCAGTAAAGCAGTTTAACGTAAAGCTGAGATCATCTTTCTTTCATCCTGCTTATTCACTCACATTGCAGCTGCTTTACTGTATCAATCAGGACTTAGACATATTCAGAAAACTGAAATATGCTTTATGATGAGACTTATTTGTCAGACTAAAAGTACCATTTGAAAATAACTATTGGCCATACTTTTTGTTAATTCATGCAGATATGCATGGTATTAATCTGACTGTTTAGTGTTGATCAGAGACCGCCTGGGGAAAGAAACTCTGGTTTTGTAAATAGCACTTCAGTTAAAAGTCTGAAATGTTTTTGTCCAGGATGTGTGGGGTCTGCAGAGATGGTGATGTCTGAGAACACTGATGAGGTGACTGAGGCATTCAAACCACTGACATGGGAAGCAGGTGAGCTGACTGGAGAACATGTAGGCAACTAAACAATCTGGCTTTGAAGGATTGTGTATGTTTTGTGCAACTCAACAATTTTATTTCAGTACTAGCCAGGACAAAAAAAATGGCTCTTTGGATTATAAAGATTGCAAACCCCTGATCTAGACCAGGCAGAGTTAATGAGAGTTGGAGGGTGGAGACAAGTGTGGGAGGAGATTAATCAGGGAGGAGTAGCTGTTGATTATCTATGGGAATATCATAGATAACCAACATCCTTCTATGCATTTCTATCCTATGCATGGGATAGAAATGCAAAGGAGACTAGTTTCTCTGTCTAAAGAGAATTCTTCATCAGAACTGTAGAACAGAACATGGCTGACATTCTACCCATCAACACAAAATAGTTAATTGAAGTTTTCTCTGGGGAGTACTGTTGAACGGATTTATGGATAAACTGATAGAAAGTCTGTATCGGATTGATAATATCAATACTATGTTTCAGATTCCCCCTTGAAATGTTATTTTGTATTGAACCTCAAAAAACATTTTTATTTTGATTTGCTCTATTGTCAAAATTTTTTCACTTTGTTAAGGAAAAAAAAAAGCACATTCATTTTTCTATTGCGTCTGTTATTAATTTGTAGACACTGTCCAAATTTTGCTCCAGGTATTAACAAAATGAATGAAAGGAAAAAACACCAACAGCTCAGGTGAAAAGTTTGATGATATATCAAACTTATTTAATAAATCATATCTGTGATCCTGGCCCCCTTTTGTTACTTGGTACTGGATCAATACTAAAACATGCAGCATCACAAAAACTCTGCAGGGGAGTTTTTGAATGCAGCAGTAAAAAATGACAAAGCAAAATTTAAGTTTGACACAGTGCTAAAAATGTATGGCTACAAGATGAAGAGAAAAACAGCTGTGATTAAAGCAGATCTGAACACAAAGAAAAAGAAAATCTTTATTTTTCTTAAGATACATTTAAGGATACAGACAGAATAAAAAAAAACACTTGAGAAAAGTTTTTATTGTGGCATGTTAGTCTCTCCTTTTACAAAAGTCGCCCCTCCCCAACCTATTGACTGGACATGTTTGTGCATGTTAGAGCAATCTCCACCATTATGGAAAAGCAGTTACTTTCCACTTTTTTTTCTTTTAAAAAAGGAGCCAATCTTTTTTAATTTACATGGCTTTATACAAGCTACACTCTAGACTTTTTTTAGTTTTTGAAAAAAAAAAAAAACTTAGTCCACATTGGGACCAAACTTGTAAAACCGGTGTAATACCCAGACACCATGGATATTTCAATAATTCTCAAACAGGAAATGAACAACTTCCTTTCAGCGTTCGCCCTTTGAATAAGACAAACTGGGGAGATAAAAACGTAGAGGTGGTGATCACCAAAACACCCGAATCCCAATCAGAAACTTGGCTTCTGTTCAGAAGAGAGTTAAAGCCACATGAAGAACTTCCTGATCAACATTCTAAAAATAAAAAAAAATAAAATAATTAGTTTTTTTTATTGCTGCTTAATCTTTTTAGAAGATGACAGGTTGCATAAAAAAATCAGCATTATTCAATCTGATGTTATGTGAGGGGTTAACGGTGATGCTCTTTTTGGATCTCTTGTACACCTGCAGTCAACAACCTAAAAGCTAAACTAACAATGCGGCAGGTGACGTGGTTACCAACGAGCCCAGCTCAGACCGTTCCTTTGATGGGAAGCTGAATGTTGGATCAAACTGAAACGATGACGGATCGCTTGGACTGAACAGCTGTCCGCTGCGCTCAGCAGCAGGCTGACATGGAGAGAAATCTATTTACAAAAACATACCAGATGCAGAAGAAAATCAAAATGTGCTTCATCATTATCACTGTTTTGAGGTGAGAAATATCAGAATTTAAATTATACATTTGTAAAACGTAATAAAATGGGCTGTTTAATAATCCAGGATTCATGATAAAAATTACAAGTCCTGGGAGTGAGAGCTTGGAAATGTGGAGCTGCTTTTTATTTTAAATAAGAAAAAATATTCTGTCATCTGTGTGTGTGCTTGGGTGTGTGTGTGTGTGCTGAACAAGACATGTTTAGGGAGAAAAACAAGGAAACAAAAACTAAAGAAAACAGGAAAGATCAGAGTACTTTATGGCAATGTGTGCTGCCTGGAAGTCAGAGCCAGAGCACAAACCCTCAGCGGTTCCCTCCCTAGCCCCATGTCCCGTTAAAACACCCCCCCACCAGGCTTCAGTCTTCCAGGACGATGGGCTCGCTGGTGCTGGAGGGGAGCAGCGGCATGGCCAGGGAGCGCGGCGGTGGCGGCAGCTTGATCCGGACCAGCAGGTGAGGTTTCCTTGCTGCCCTGCGCATCTCTGACTGGGTCAGGTGTTTCCTCAGAGCCCTGGTGGAACCAAAGTAGCAGCAGGTTGCTAACAGGAGCCTGATCTCTCACCAGGGCCACATTCAGCTCCTCACACAAAAAGCAGCATATAGTGGACAACCTCTAATCATTGGTGTAATACTGATAAAATTTTTATTACTTCTATAATTCAAGCTACCATGGTGACCAGATTACTTAGCGCACCTAATGGGTGAAAACCTTACAATAATGTAGAAGCATAATCCCACTCTGTTCTATGATGAAGTCCTCTGAAATAGCTGTGTTTCAACCAGCATCTCTTATGAGTATTAAGTATTGCATTAGGAAAGGTTGATGGAAACAGCAAAATTTTAAATAACTTCCTCAATTTCACACAAAGTTCTTACATTTGCTTGTGGTGGTTTTGGAGAGGAGTGAACTGGTTCTCATCTCCCTGGCTGATCTGAAAAATGTCTAAGTCCAAACCTCTAGAAATGAGCAGAGGACTCTCTTCATTTGTTCTGAGATTTGTGGTTCATGCTAGTTAGCAACTTCTACTTCCTGTTTTTTACAGCCATGCGTAGCATCAACATCTGATGAAGGTAAGCTTTGCATACGTAGCGTGATTGATCTATTCCAAATTAGATGGAAACATGCCTGATCAGCATTTTAAAAGTTTGTTCAAAGTTTGCATGACAGTTGGATGGAAACATAGCTAATGAAGTTAGAGATTTTAGAAATTTGTTATAGGGAAACAACTGGCTGCTAAGCTTAGTAGTCAGTTGTTTCTCACCTTAGAAAATCATGGATTACTATCAAGAAGTTATGAGAAACTGGAATCAAACTGTTTTTTTTTTCTTAAAATGAGATTTTTCTCCAGTGAATAAATGAACTCAAGTTAAATATCCCACTTTTCGTTACCAGGCGGTCAGTAAAAGGCTGACCTGTGGTTCTGACATCAATCAGCTGTGACGTTTACCTGGTGTCCTTGGTGGCTACAAACACCACAGGATTGGGAGCTTCTCCTTGGCTGACCTTCTGCCGCTTAATGACTGACTGGGACGTGGTTCTCATGCCTGATGTGTACGGCCTCCCATTGGCTGGGTAGGGCACCCCTGCCGCCTGTCACCCAGCACAAGAAGAAAGAGTTAAGCAGACTAACACTAAGCATGTATCCTTCATGCTAACAGCACCGTCAGAAACACTGACTGATTCAAAGCCTCTCTTTCCCAGCAGGCTTTGGGCCACTCTAGGCTGGCTGGCCTGGTTCCTGTTGATGGGTGTTGGAGGACCTCTGGAGGCCTTCAGCTTCAGAGGAGCTGAGATGGCTGCAGAAACAACAAGAACAACATCAGCTGTACACATCCAGGGAACAGCAGGGGCCACAGCAAGGGTCAACACAAGCCAATAACACACTTTTCTGCGAGACCAAAGAGATGCAAGAAAAAATATTTATTAAAAGACATCAAATAAATGTATAAAAGAGGACTGAAAGCCACTTAACTTTATCCACACTGTCCCAAATTTGAGTTTTAAGGCTAAATTTACTATAAATGAATATAATTCTGATTCAGAGGGAAAAAAAGTCGGAATTCTGAGATTAAAGTTTATTAAAGATTTGTTTTCCCCCTGGTCCTTTCCCATACAGATCATAATGTCAACCACTGGAATGATCACTGTGTTTTAAGCGAACAGTAAGGTGATCTTTAAAATCAAACTGGTTAAAATGTGGGTCTGTTCAGGCTGAACTGAGTCCAGAAATGATATTTTATGTCCTGGTGCCATGACTCACCTAAATCCTTCACTATAGTGGCCAGAGACTGTCGAGGTATCACCTTGCTCTTTAATGGAGATTTAGTGGCTTTAGGCAGTCTGATCATACCTGAGGAAATAAACATTCAGACCAATGTCAGAAACACACATTTGTCAGTGTGAACCCTGCTGAGGTGTGTATTCATACACTCAGCCTTGACGGCGTTGGCGTTGATGGAGGCGTAGGGTCTGCGCGCGGCGCGGCGGGGCTGCAGGATGTCCTCACACACCCGCCGTGCGATGCGGGTCAGCTTGGTGGTCTGCAGGATGAAGGTCTGCCGGTTCTTGGCCAGCAGCTTGGCTCGGCCCTCGTTGCGAGTGAACGGCGACATGCCCTGGACCTCCTGGCGGGTCATGTGACTACGAGAGCCTGACTCCTGCACACAAAGTGCAAAGAAGATGAAGATGCAAAACACTTCCTGAACACTTCCTAAGCAATGAGCAAACGTGGTTCCCTTACAGAGCCGGCTCTAGCTGCTCCCTCCAGCTGAGTGGGGGTCTTCAGACCGCCATACTTCTTCCAGTAGATCCAACAAGAAGCACATAGTCTGCACTGCATGTTTGGGGGGCCCCAGGCGTACCACTGAGGAGACTGGGCCGCTGGTGAGACAGGAGCTCCAGGTTAGAGGGAAATACTTCAGCCAGAAGTCGATTAGAGAGCAGAGGAGCAGAAACTCTGCAGCAGCTTTTTGTATCACATTGCTTAGTACAAAACAGGGATGACCTCATCCACTTTTTCACTGTCGATATCGACATCTGAGATTTAGTGTCAGCCGATACAGAAAAACAGCTGAACTGACTTAAAATGTTTTTAAAACCCAGACATAAATGTACTGAAGTATATATTTATATAATAACTCTGCACAAGTACAACAACGTGAAATACACCAATAGCTTCACAAGCTTAATTAAGCATGTAAAAACAACACAACTGAAATTAATCAGTCAGTGCAATTAGGAGTAGAATAGTCAATGCAAAATAAATAATAAAGAAACTGAAACTGACAAAAACGATACGTTGACTATTTTAGTCAAACATGTAAAAATAAATTGAAACAAACCTTCATTCAAATGGCTGACTGAGAATATTTTATTGGTCCATCTCTAATAAAAAATGCTTTCGATGCAATGGAACTTTTCACATTTTGTCCCATTACACCCACAAGCTCACCGTCTACGAAAAGGAAATATCAGAGAGCCTCAGGGCTTCATGTCCAATCAGGATACTGTAAATATGCTGCACGTCTTTACATTCAGTAGGTTAGATTTCTGCAACAGTGTCTTTACCAGTTTCTGCAGCTCATCTAAAATGCTGCTGACCAACACCAGGAAACTATACCATTCCAGAATCAGCTCTCAGATTACTGCATTAACTTCCTGTTTCCCTCTTTGGGAAACAGGAAGTTTCCCAAAGATCTTCCTGTGTGTGGGAAACAGGAAGATCCTAAAATTCTGCTGCTTGTCCACGAAGCTCTGAGCGGCCTCTGAGTGGCAGGCCAAGTGTGACAACATTTGTTCCATTTTTAGCTGCTGTACAAAACTTTCACACTGCAACGAGTCAAACCTTTGGACAACCTGTTCCCCTCCTTACCTGTGGTGGCGCTACACCAACAATCACTAAAGAAAACAACATGAAAACCTCCGAAGAAGACACCTAGTGCAACTTCCTTCTCCACCAAATGGAAACAAAAATGCTGTGGAGTCAGATTTTAGAGGTTGTAGAATTTCTATTGTGTCTTTGGTTAAAGACCACGAGCCATTTCTCACACTGGCACTACACTTACACGTTTGTTTTGGTTGTATTTACCCAAAATGCAATGCTCCATTGTCAGCTTCCTGCTTTTGGAGCGGTCTCTAGTCTGCTTGGTGTTCACATCTGCATTCGAACCGCACCACAGTGCACCTCAACTGAACCGAGACAGAAGTTTGTACAGTTTTTTTTTTTTTTTTTTTTTGGTTTGCATCAGAGTTTGGTAACGTATTCACACTGCTGAAAACGCAGCGGATTCCAAGGCAGATGGCCTGGAGTTAAATTAACGGGCTGGTGGGAATTCATCCTAAATTTTTCTGCTCCTCAGATGCAGAACAAACTCCCTGAAAACCTCAAGTGTTCAGAAACTGTTGACTCCTTTAAATCAGGACTGAAGATATTCTTGTTTACAGCAGCTTTTGATCAAACAATCAGACTAACAAAATGTTTGAAACAAACAATTGCTTTGTTTTTGCGATACGTCTATATTTGGTTTTTGCAATGCCTCTATATTTTGCCATTTTCTTTGTGCGTTTCCTGTAAAATCCGTTAGATGACCCCGTCCATGAATGGCGGTGTGTAAATAGACGTCCATTCAGTTCCACTTCAGTAATTCACTACTTTGAGCTGCTCTGGTACAGAAAATCCAATGCAGTTTGTGGTTGTAGTGTGACTAAATGTGTTAAGAGTGTCTTGGAGGATCAGTGTGTGTGTGTGTGTGTGTGTGTGTGTGTGTGTGTGTGTGTCCTCTTACTGTGGCAGCTCTCACAGCTCAGTCCCTTCTGGAAGCCTGCAGCTCCATTCAGGCCGGGCTTGCTGCCTGGCATCATGATCTGATTGGGGTTGGGTTTGGTACTGGAGCACACAAAACAGCAGGGAGTTATAGTGAGAAGGTTGGGGCTGGAAGCAGATGCTGTGTGTAGCAGCTGATACTCACTAGGTGGGGATGTAGACCTGTTTGAGTTTGCTGTCTGCCTCTGCTGCCTTTAGTCGTTTCTGAGGAAAAACATTCATGGTTGGTAAACATCTGGATGAACACATGAGGATGAACTTGTGTTTCAGGTGTCTTTCTGTGGTGTGACTAGCTGAAGACAGACCTGCTGGATGTAGCGGTCCGTAGTCTTCCACATGTAGTAAAACTGGACTACACTGGCCAGAGATTTCCAAGGCAGCTGGAAATAATAAATCGTTAGTTACCTCAGTAGATTTCTGCAAATCACACTGCAATCAGACAAGAGAGCTTACAAAGTCCTGACGGATGTCGTTGAAGTCTTTGCCATATTTCTCCAGCGCCTCCTCAAACAGCATGGCCTCCGAGGCGCTCCACTCCTCCATCTCGTCCCGGCAGAGCACTGGGCCCCCCTGGGGGACCAGCGTGGACATGGCCCTGGCCAGGTCGTAGTTGTTCTTCTGCAATGTGTCCATGGCATGGAACTAATGCAACAGAGAACATTAGGACGTCATCACTACTGCTTTCTGTCGCACTAAGCTGTACACACACACACACAC
>NW_015112656.1:561553-591997 GCF_001443285.1 Poecilia latipinna | reverse complement strand
CACACACACACACACACACACACACACACACACACACACACACACGAGTGGATTTTGCTGTGGAGAAGTCCTTCAGGATGTGGAGATTTTAGGATTTTAGCTTTTTAAAAAGTAAATAAAAATCAAACAAATCACATGTTAAAAAGAATTCGCAACCTTTTCCATGAAGCTCCAAGCTGAGCTCAGGTTCCTCCTATTTCTTCTGATCATCCTTTACATGTTTCTGCAGCTTAACTGGATTCTACCTGTGCTAGGCAGTCAGACAGGAAAGGCACGCAGCTGTTTATATTAAAGTTCCACAGCTGAGTGTGTGTTGGAGCATAAATCAAGAAGGAAACCAAAGCAGCTGCCTGTAGACCTCAGAGACAGGATGGATGCTTCTTGTCTCTGAAGCATGGATGGATGCAGGACAAGCATCCATCCCTGACACCAACTGCAGCCGAGATAGAGCCAGATCTGAATCTGACTGAATGTCTCTGAAAACTTCTGAAGATGGTCGAGTACCAACATTCCCACCATCGTCAGGTTCCTAAAATAATGGCCCAAGTAATTTTTAGCTAAAAGAGATTTTTTCCCCCTTAAACTTTGAGAAAAAAAGAGGTGATTATTATTATTATTTATTTTTTTTTTTTACTTTGGCCATTATTTTATGAAAGTGACGATATGGAAAAAGTGAAATAGGCTGAAAATAAACTTTCTTTTACACGCATCTTAACATAATACTTAGTTCCAGTAATCTCTGTTGAAACCACATGTTTCAGAGGGAAACAGTCTATGCGCAGGTTGGACTGCAGGCTTTGCAGTGTGTGTGTGTAGGTTTGGCTCTAACCAGTGTGATGTCTCTGGAAGCTGCAGCTGCACTCATGTGGAGGCTGGGCTGACGGATGGAGCTGCTGCAGTCCAAGGCCCGGGCGAACGTCCCCACAGCTCTGAAACACACACACACACACACACACACACGCATTAGACCCTGACATCCTGCTCCACTGCTTCTGCGTACATTTCATCAATCAGCCACTAGAGGGAGCATTTGGCTGACGTACTGTAACTGACACCTGTAAGGGATTCCCCCAGAATCAAATAGTTTCTCTAGATGTAAACAAACCAAATAAGAGAAGCATAGAGATGATAAATTAAGCAGCAGTGCCCTGTTAGTCCTTCGGTTAAATACATATTCTGATATGACGGATGCCATCCTCTCTACATGTTCATTTGGATGTAGCAGTCTGATATGCACTAATTTACACTGACAGCTAATGCTACAGGCTAAACTCTGTCTCCAATTGATGGAAGTTTGCTTGGAAGTTGCCATGGCAACAGGTTCCATCTGCAGGGTGGCAGATGGTGGGGAAGTGTTACCTTGCAACAACAAGGAACTGGTCGATCTGGGCGTCCTTCAGCTGGTTGCTGGGATCCCAAACTTTAGTTTCCATCTTCTCCTGGACCCGGGTGTCAACTTCATCTGAGACACAGATGGACAAAAAGTTCAATGCTAACCATGACACCAAATCAGCTACAAGCGGCTTAAGGACAGGAAAGTCAATGTTTGAGAGTGTCCATCACAGGACATCTGTCCCAGAGAACCTGTGAGTAGATCTGAAAGGTGTGTGAGTGAGGAGGCCTAGCAACCTGACCCAGTCCTACCAGTTCTGTTAAGGAGAATGGGCCAGAACTCCAGTTAACTACTGAAAGAAGCTTGAGGAATGCTACCAACTGCTAAGAAATGGATGTCAACTTCTGAATTTAAACCAAAGTAAAAACATTCTGTCTCATTATTCTGGCATTTAAAAAAACAGAACAAATTTTAATAATCCTAACAGATTTAGAACAAGAAAAGCTTTAATCTGATGTTACATGAAAATATAAACATCTGTCTTTCATCTGTCTTTCACAGTGTTAAAGGAAACAAACCTTCAGTGAGTTTGTCAGGAATCTCTGCCTGGTATTTAGAGCCCACCCGGATCTCCCCCTGATCTGCCAGCAGCGTCTTCTGGACAGGGTCAAACACCAGCGAGTAGAAGAAACAGTCCTGGACAGGAGATGTTGAAGGGTTAAAGCTGCACGCACCAACTGACCTTAATCTCAAATTTTTTTTTTCAGAAAATGAGCAGCAGGAACACAGTGGCCCTGAGAAATCACCAAGCTCAGCCTTACTTCCTTCTCCAGATAACCAGCGAGGACGTCCGTTTCATTGAGGAGGGTGACGTTACATTTCCCCCTGCAGACAGAGAGCAGCAGCAGTAAAACATCCACCATGGAAGAAACTAAAATACAGCTTCAGAAAAATAAAATCCCCATCATTTTAAAACAGCTTCTGGGCGTTTGTTACTTTAAGAAAGAAATAAACTTAAAAAAAAAAAAAGAGTCTGATTCTCTCTGAACCTCAAACATAATTATAACATCTGTTCAGTATTTTAAAGCAGGACTCAGTTCTTTTACTTATAATCCATGATCAAAATCTGATTACACTTTTTTATAAAATCACAAATCACATTGTAATCATGGAGGGAAGAATCCAAAGTACAGTGTCAAAGCCAGCTCATACTGACAAGACAAAGAAACAGAGGTGTGCGTTTGGCCTAGTCAAAGTCTAGACTTCATACCACTTCAGATGCTGCAGTCTGATTTTAAGCATTTCGTTCAGACTTAAAACCCCTGCATGGACCAGAGCTCCTCAGTGGTGATGTTACAGACTCAGTATCAATTGTCACAAACTCTGGATTTGTGCTGCTAAGGGCAACACAATTAGTCATCTGGTTTTATTGGGGAATTAGCTTTTCTCAGAGGTAAAGGTTAGTTTGGACACATTTTTTTTCCTTTTATGAAATCATAATTTGAAAACTGCGTCCTGTATTTACACAGGTTATCTTTATAACCTATATAAACACTGAAAATTAATTTAATCGTCTAAAACATTTAAATGCAAAAAAAAAAGCATAAACGGAAGAAATCTGTAACAGTTTTATATAACTATAGTCTGCTGATAATTTTAAGATCAGTGATGTTAATCCAGATTATTTGTGCGCCTGAATGAAAAATGACAACCCAGCAAACTTTAACATTTACCAGTTAACAGAACCAAACGTTTCCAGTGAGGAGTTGTGTTGGATGCGTGTGTTTCTGATGAGAATGTGTTTCCCCTCAATGCTAAACTGCTGACTCCACATGAACACATACCGTATATGAGTGGCAGGTAGAGACTCAAACTGTCGAGACAGGAAGAGCTCCCTGTGTTTCAGCTGGTGCTTCTGCTGCTCAGACAGCGCCGGCTGCTTGGACTCCTCCTCAAACTCTCCTGCAGATAAACAACAGAATCAGATCAGATGATAGAGAACTGAAATACCTGCTCTGTTAAATAAAAACACTCATCTGCAGATTATACTGTAGAACATTAACAAGCAGTTTAATTCAAGAGCTAATGGGGTGGGTAATGTAAAGGTGAACTGCTAAATATCAGTTTTATCTGACACAAGCAGGCAGTTTTATCAAAGAGATTAAAATTTGTACAGAAAGGTTCTTCAACCTAGATTCTGAAATAATTTAACATAAATATTAAAAAATTAAAAATTCATGACTTGACATTTTGCCATGTTGGCCACCACTAACACCTCAGAGCCTCTAGTCCCAGTTAAAGTTATGGTAAAAACAACAGGAACATTTCTATTTCCCTGTCATCTAAAATGACCTAACAAGAAAAGGACCAGACAGACATCTAGTATACTTTACCCACTCTAAAAACATAGGTGCCTGCAAAACAATACCAAAAACTATATTTTAACTCAGTTCAAAAAGTAAAACTCACACAAATTCATTACAATCAGAGATGTCTTTCAGCTCTGCTAAAATATTTAGAGATGCACCGATTGCAGTTTTCTGGCTGATCACTGACCTTTGAAAAGCCTCACCTGCCGATTCTGATATGTTTGTCTGAAAAGTTGTTAAATATAGTGACAAAGTCTAAAGAAATTAGCTGCTTTCTTTTTTCAATCTCATCATGTGAGGGATCTATGCAAGTGTCATTTAAGAAAATGGATCATATGTTTTCAATGAATTACTAAATGAAATAAACTTTTCAATATTACAGCTGTTAATTATAAAAACTAGTAGTTCCAACATCAGAGTGTCAGATATTTCATACCCTGCCGCTTCACTTCTGCTGAACTTGTTGGGTTATAATAAATTATGTCTACCTTGCTTCATATTAATCATCAGTAGGATGTTTTGTAAAAGTTTACAGATTCAAGTGAAGAAGTAAGAGAACCAGAAGTAGTTCAGATACTTCCTGGTTTGTTCTGAGTCCTCCTAGAAAGTGAAACTGTGGACTTAGTCTCAATCATTCATCATCTCATGCAAGCTCACGACTGTTAAAAGACTCACTGGAAGTATTTCACAAGAACAAAATGCACAACTTATGTTTTTATCAATAAAAAACTCAACTACAGGCGGCTGTTTGTGTCTTTAGGTGAACTTGGCCACTAGACTGCGCATTTCTAATTTCAGCAGCAGGGTGAGTAATTTGTGGGAAACTGGAGGGGAGGGCTGATTTTGCTCAATCTCTGTGGACTCCGCCCCTGCACTCGGCCAAAGGAAACCCTGTCAGCGAGGGCATGACGGGGAGAAAGACACAGTAAGACACAGTGAGAAGGACAGTAACTCAGGCCACACCCCTTTTCCTCTTAACCTCTCAACCCCCGCCTCCCTTCTCCCTCCGTCCGACTGGTCCCTGCCAGATAAAGTGGGAGACCCTGTGTACCAAACCTGAGGCGCCCATCCCCCCCCCCAAAAAACATGTATCCTCTCCTCTCTCTCTCTCCCCACACACACACACACGCGCATGCACG
This sequence comes from Poecilia latipinna, assembly GCF_001443285.1. Lineage (NCBI taxonomy): Eukaryota > Metazoa > Chordata > Actinopteri > Cyprinodontiformes > Poeciliidae > Poecilia > Poecilia latipinna. The sequence continues at coordinate 587,156 of NW_015112656.1, read as the reverse complement.
CGCACACACACACTGCCAGAACCGAAGACATTAAGCAAGCGATAGGCACCTTAGTCGGATATAATCTCAAAGCAACACACACACACAGAACACACACCTTCCATAACGAGAAAAGAGAATAAGTAGGAATTAACTCTTTCTGTAGGCCTCAGTAAGCGTTCAGCGGCCTTTTGTTTTGCACAAAGAACTTGTGTGTGTGTGTGTGTGTACTGAAGGAGGAAGAGGAGGGAAGATGCAGTGAAAACAGCAATAAGCTAAAGCAATTAAGACAAACGAACAGTAGCAGAAAGACTGAAGGGCTGGAACCATTACAGAACCACAGCAGCCCAGAGCTGACCTGTTCACACTGGGAGAGTCCTGCTTACACTGTATGAGATTCAACGGTTTATACATGTAATAAAACATCAGCATGCTGACAGCTTACACTACATTTAATATTTAACACTGTTTCATGCAGACATACAGTGCCTATAAAAAGTATTCAACCCCTTTGGATGTTTTACATTTGGCTTTTTTGACAATTTTTTTTTTTTTTTTCTTGTTTTTCAAAAACCCCCAAAAACCTTTCATGAAAAAGTGAAAACTACGAAATAATGAAAATAAAATAAAAATATGTGAAAAAAAAGGACAAATAATTGCATAAATATTCACCTACTTCAAAGTGACAAGAAGCAATTAAAACATGTCCAGTCAGTTGGTGCTGGTAGTCTCACAATGAGTGGAATAGAGTTCACCTGAAAGCAGTGAGTTTGTCTTCAGTGATGTTAGTATAAAGAACCCAGCGAGGTCTAACGGTGGACTGGTGGTCACATGGTTCAAAACGAGCTCCTCTTCTTCACACTAAAACTTGGTCTATGGACAAATTTAGAAAAGTGCTGCACACAAAAAAATTCGGATGTATAAAGCCGTACATACATACATACCTGCACACCTTTCCTTTATACATCCCAATCTGTGGGAAATGGAGCGCAACTTTTTGCTATAAATACCCGAAGTCTGCCACCATGTCCAGTAATAACCATGGCAGTAATTATAATAATAACTATTATTTAACAGGTGCTTTCAGGGTATGTCAGGTCACCTCGCAAAAAAAAAAACAAAACAAAACAAAAAAAAATCCAAATTAAACAAAAGAAAATAAAGAGATCATACAAATGCCTGTTTGAAGAGCAAAGCGTTCAGCCGGGATTTAAAAACAGACTGCGTGTCAGAGAGTCCTTTAAATGGGGAATGTGGACGTTTATTCTAAATAGTGGAATCATGTGCATAAGTTGTACATTTACAGAATAGAGATGCTTTCTGTCCATATGGCGCATTCACAAAGCGGGAATGGCTTGACTGAAGGATGACTGCAGTTGCACCGTTAATGCTCAGCTCCTTGTTTAAGTTTTGCTCAGAGCTCCAGAATGATCAGTCTGGATTAATCTAAACGATAATAACCATCAACATTTCCCAGCAGATCAATATGATCTCTGAACACGCGTGCCCTAAAACTTCCATTGGTGATGTTCTTCATCAGAGCCACAATGCTCCACAATTATTGCGCACACCTTGCGCAGCTACTTATATAAGTGTGATTGTCTACACACCTGGATCACCTTAAAAATAATCAAACCTGTCTGGAGTTAATCTGCTGATCCAACCTTGTTTTCTTTTTCAGTCAGAATGAAATTACCCCATAGCTGCATTTCATGGGCTTCGGCACACAGACCTGTTATGCACATCTTTATGAGACAAACATAGAGGAAAAGTACTATTTACATTCGAGCGGTTTCCATGTCCTTTCATTTTTATTTTCTTTATTTTGTGTGCCTGTTATGCTATTGTCTGAAGATAAACGGTTCAGTTTCATTGTTTACGTTTAAACAATAAAATATTAAAATCGCGAAAAAAACATTGGGTTTGATGCTTCTTGGTCTAAATAACACTGAAGGTAGTCAGATTTCAGTGTATTTAGGTGAGTTTTGACCCTTTGTAGTTTGATATTGTTCACAGAAAAAGTTTGCGTGGCTGTCACATATTTTCACGGCAGATCAAAAGTTTGCGTATATTTACGCAAACTTTCACGCTGCATTCATCTTTATACGTGCTGACTTGCGAGTAAAATATGGCGCCGCACGTTTTTTGTGCGTACGCACGCTTTAGACATGAGGCTGATGAGCATCTTGACTGAGATCCACACTGACTGCAGCCAGAGGAGCAGCTACTGAATACTGACTGAAGGGGGCAGTATTTATCAAATCACTCATTTTATCATACATATTTTTGTCTTTGTTTTGTGGAAATCAGTTTTCAGTTTAACATTAAGAGTTTCTTTGGAACTTGTTTTGCCAAATTATGTTGATCATGTTTGACTTGTAAAAGCAATACAAAGGGTGAAACATCCAAAGGGGTGAATACGTTTCTAGGCGATGTATGTAGAACAGCATCACAGAGTGTGGCCCAAACATGATACATGTCACAACTGTCATGTTCACTTCTATTAGCTGGACTAGCCTGGTGCTGGTCAGAGGAACGTCGAGTTGTTCTCATTACCTGGAACATGTCTATGTATCTATAAGCCATGCTCTGCTTTTGTGAAAATATGAAAAAAACAAAAAAATAAAAAGAAGCTTAATCTCAGGAAGGGTTTGAATACTGTCACTAAACTGGAGAGCACCACAAACTGATCAGAAATTGTTCACTTTGTGAAGGAAGATATAACTGTAATCCATTCACACACATCTGGTTTGTTATCATTACTCTACCAGGTGAAGATCAGCGGTGATTTCCACTGTTCCTGTCACAATGATTGTTACTGAAAACAAAACAGAAAACACATCCCAGTTCCAAACCAGTAGGCTTTCACCTGGCTGTGTTGTTTGGGTTTGTAATGTTGCATCTCAGAAACCTGAACAAAGAGTCAAAAGCTGGAGGCGGGCTTATAGGGAACAAGAACCAATCAAATCACAGGGGTGCCGTGTTTAAAACACTTGAGTTTGATTCATTCATAGATCTAACATAAAACAAAAAAAGAACAGTAAAAACATTGAAAGTCAGCATGAAACAAGTCGGATTAGCACTGAAATCCCATGGTCTCTCTTCCTATTACTGATATTACCCATAAGGCATTGCACCTAAGTCTATGTGCTGATCCAAAAAACCTTTAATAAATGAAGCTGGCATCTGTTTGCAGGATTACTGTAATATTGTGATTTGTGTAGAGTACTTAAAATTTCTCCTTTCACTTCTCTACAAAACACTAAAATACAACAATTTTAAGACAGGAGGGTTGGATCAAATGTTTTCTGGGTGATGTCAAAGGGAGCGCACTAATTGGAGTTTTCTGGCCGATCATGATCTTTTACAAACTCTGACCTGCTGATTCCAATCTTGGCTGACACCAATTCCTTTAGTCTGAAAAGTAGCTAAACATAGCAACAAAGTCACTAAGTTGGCAACAGTGGGGCACTAGTTTAGAGTAGTTGTCTTTCCGATGCCAGAGTAAAATACAGGAGTTACTGGAACTGCATCTCACTAGACACCATGCATACTTCACAATAACAATGAAAAACTGATCTGAATGCAGCATCTTTAATTACCTCATAAAGAGACCTGAGTGTAGGAAATAGTGACAGCATCTTTTGTTTCAGTCAATAATCGCAGTAACAGAATGCTGCATCCTAAATGCACAGAGGAGTGTTATCACAGCTCCTTCCTCCCAGCTGCTGTTAGACTCCAGAACCATCACAGATCCAAACAAACTCATGAAGGGACACATTTTCTACATTTTTAAACTAACCTACTCAATTGCACATTCCTTTGGACTGGAGTTTTCTAGAGAGTATTTATGTTGAAATGTTGCCCTTACTATACAATATTTTGTTCTTTATTCTGTTTTATGTATTGCATATTCCTATCTCTGTGAATCTATTTTCTTTGACTGCCTGACACTTGTGCTGCAGCTGCACAGAAATTTCTGTTTTATTCTATTCACCTAGAAAGGTAAAGAAAGTGTTTGTTGGTTTTCATTCTCCTGAAGAAGGTTCTCATTGAGAGAAATCTAAATATGCAGAAATAAGAAGCTCTACAAAAATTAAAATTCAAAATGAGCAAAGAAAAGTGAAATGGTTGCATCATCACAAATCTGTGAGCTTTATGCTAGAGCGGCTGTATTAATACTGGGTTCCTGCGGATCTACAGGAGGACGGAGGCATCCTGCATCAGTCCAGTCAGCTGGAGGCTGGCATCAGCTACCTCTTCATTCAGCCGCTCTACAAGGACATGTCAAAGCAGCCAGAAGGCACAGGGAAGACACACAAAGGAATTAAGAGTCATTCTAATCAGTCACATCTCAGGCAACGCCACACACACATACACAAACACACACACTCACACCACTGTAGCGTCTCACTGTGGTGGCATCACAGAGAAACATGCCAACATGACTGCATCCATTTTGAGGTGTGTTGATCTGTGTTTTAATGTCTTTGTTAAGAGCACTGTTAGACCAGGAGGAGGAGGGGAGAGGGAGAAAGGTGGGCTATCGGGAGGAGGTCTGGGAGGGGTGTTTAATGAACGGGATCCATTTTTACCAGACTGCATGTCATTAGCACCACCCACTCTCCCTCCCTCCGTCTACCCTCTGATCAAACAAGGAGGAGATTGGACTGGATCAGGGTGGGGCAAACCAGGGAAAGAGCCTCAGCTGAGACAACAACAGTGGTTGCTACAAATGTGATTGTTGATTATTGGTGCATTTATTTGAACAGCATGCTTTCCTCTTGATGTCACCTGGTGAGCTCCTTAGTGTGTGATTGATATATTCTATTAACCTAGAAGTAAAAAACAGAAGAATGAATCTTATAAACCCCATTGTTAGATTATTAATCACCATTATTCTAATAATAATGCTCCCACAGGATAATCATGCACCATGATGATACTGAAAACTTGGACTAATGCACTTGGTTCTTCCCGCAATTTCAAAATTAAATTCATGAGAGTTTTATAAGAACATTCATATTGTGGTCAACTAAATAAGTTCTTCTTTGCCCGTCAGACTACATTGATTTGGGGATTATTTTCAGAGATGTTTCTATCTTTGGTGGAAGGAGTAGTGACTTTGCTCGTGCCTGTGAATAAGTGTAACTGTGTTGGTTTCAAACAACTCCCAGCCTGTCAGCCTCCATTTGACTGAAGGTAACTGGACTTTCAGTGTGTCTGCACTGCAGCATGCAGCCTGGCTGACCTGACCTGCTGCAAATGCCAAAAACAATCTGCACTCCAAGGCCCTGTTTACATGACAACAATTTCTGGTGAAAATGGAAGCATTTCGTTGTGTTTGTACTGTACATTTCCATGAAAATAACCAATGTTTTCTCTGACAACGGCACAGTGTCAGGACAGGTTCCAGAATGCATTGGTTCTAAATTGTACCGGTGTCCATTGTATATTCATAGTATGAAGCAAAACATAACGGCTTCCTACCGACAATACCAGAGTAATGTTTGTGCTTCTGACTTCAGACAGTGGCTTGAAAAATCAAAATGCGTGGCAGTGACCTCACTCACTAATATTTAACTGGAATGGAATCACTGTGTCTGGTTAATGACTGATAAGTTACCCAGTTAATGAACTTGCTGGGATACAGTAACAGATACCTGAGTCCTTTTCCAATAGAAAGCTATTTTATAGTTACTTAGTGAAATGCAGGCAGCAGCCATTTACAACAGGAAGTCAAGAAGTAACAGGGAAAATCCCAAATCACCAGATAGATTGATAATACATCCAACAGTTTAGTTCAGGAGTTGGACTTGAACAGGTCAGGGATCAGGAAAAAGGCAGCTAACACCTCTGCAGACCCCACACATCTTGGACACAAAGTTTAGATTTTTAGTTTCGTCCCCCAGGCTCATCTGATGAACACAATGAGCATCTTACAGTTTGAGTCTTCAGCTACTCTGTTCTTAAGCAATATAAGCACATTTGCACAACTTGCCTTTCTTTTCTTTATATATTTTAAAACAGATGCCTTAAAATCTGAACTTCCCTATAAATATCAAGCATAGCTTTCATTCCCATATTTACCTAATTTTTTAATACACCATTCATCACAGTTGACCAATTTCCTTTAAAAGAAGTCATTTTCTTTTCTGACAAGTTTCACTCCAAAATTAGAAATTGAAAAGAATCATGAACTCAAAAAGAACTTTGGACTAGGGTTGAACAATAAAACAATAGCAATATATACTGTGATAGACATGCGATTAATATTGATTGATGATACATCTGATGGAATACTCAATATATGAACTTTTCACTGCACTCTGATCTAGAACCACACAGCATTCTGGGGGATGGAGGCAGAGGAAAGACTTTAACTGCTCAACCTCCCAGAGCTAGCTAAGTTAGGAGGGTGGCATCAACTAACTAACTCACTCTGTGGTTACCTAGCAACAACGTATTGAGTAACTTTCACAGTGCAGACTGAGCCACTGTGCCTCATAACTGTTTAAAAATAAAAACAATGACTTGGAATAAAAACTGGATAAAACATGGGAGATCATGCCACCAGTCTGGAAGTTCTTCAGTTACTTAAAACAAACAAGCAAAACAAAAAACAACTAGTCAATAATTATCGATATTGACTTGTAAGAAATACGTTTTTCCACCATACTGTCCAGCTCTACTATCCAGCATATCTACCTCGCTGAAGCAGCCCAGAGTTCCTCTGACTCCCACCAATCACTGCTGCTGTATTCTGGTCAGCAGCACCTGCAGGTTGTTCATCCTCAGAGCAGAAGAAATGGAACGCCCTGTCTGTTATAGAACACTCATTCCTTGAGAAACTATACATTGTTCCAGATATAAAAAAAACCATTGTGTTTGTTACATAACACAAACCAGATGCATGATTCTGTCTCAGTACAGTAAGTTCATGTGATTGTCTGTATTTCCCTTCTTAATTAAACAACAAGCAGTTGACACATGAATCAGATGAATCCCACAGGCCAGGTGATGAATCCCCTGCAAAGAAAGGCGGCCATGTTGCGAGTGGAGGAACATTAACTTGAGAATAACTGGGTTCCAGCTAGAGTTCTTAATTTAACCCTGGAGCAGGCCTTGTTACAATTCACAACAGGAAAGCTGAAGAGGCGCTTTGAGGCTTTTGTGTGAAACACAAAGAGGAAGAGGCTCATTAAAGGCAGCCAGCCATATCATGCATACACTCCTGCTGTAGTGGAGGGCCTGGAGGAGGCAGAAGCTTGCTACTCACTTGCGTTGCTGTCTGCCAGAGTGTTGAGGTTGCCTGAGATGTCTCTCCTCCTGAACAGACACACCACCTTCGCCTCCACATTCCCATTGGCTGTCTGCAAACACAGAATGAGTGGTTCAGGTCGGAACTATCAGGAAGAATAAGTGTGCCTCTCCAAGCTTCTGTTCCCATCTTCAATCATTTTTACAATTCCTGGTTTCCCACCCAGAGAGGGACACATGAAAAGTTTCCCACCTAATTTGTATTTTCCTTATTTTACATGGCAAAATAAATGAATAAGGCTGCCATTAAATACATCTGTGGCTCAGTTTGACCCAGTGCAGCTTGGCTCCTTCTTACTTTCACTTTCTACCTGTAAATCAACCACTTCGTGCTAAAGCCACTGCTGTACTTTGTAATTAGGTATTTTGCTGATTCACAGCATAATATGCTTAAGAATTTTAGTGATGCACAATATATCGACACCAACACCAACGTTTAGGTATTGTTCTGACAAGTAAAACTGGGCCATTATTAACAACCAATGTTGATTTCCATCTTTTTGTTAATATTGGCCCAAAGTTTCACTTGGAGGGACCAATATGTCTAAATAATTTAAAACAAATGTCTGATCTGATCCCTGTTTGTTTGAGCTTTCTCTTGTGAAACATAAGCGACTATGACTCCAGAATAACTCCTGCTGGTCAATATTATTCATCAGTTTCTTTACACCAGACTAAAAGCAGGAAATAAAGAAAAATACTTTAAATGATCAGATATTAAAATAGAAGCAAAGGATCCCAAAGTTGAGATAGTGCAGTATTTGGTTACTGGATCTGCTTTTTCCAATTAGGGCAGAAAATGATAACCAATTACAGTATGACAATTTTATTGTCTTGTTTAGGGAAAAAACAATAAATAGAAAAACAATACGTTGAAGGTAATTCAAGACCTATTTAGAAAAAACCATGAAAGTTTTGCTAACCTTTACGGAAAAAACTGTTTACTATTATTATTGTTGCTAAAAGTAAGCGGTCTGTGTGCTTCCACTTGTCTGTCACTTGGAGAGACCAACACATTGTCAGCGTCACAAAGACACGCCCCTCTGCCTCCCCCCTTCAGCATTCCTCCTATGAAACAACACAGCAACGGCGTCTGGCAACGCAGAGATCCTCACCTTAATACTTCTTAAAATAAAAGTCAGATGAAGTGAAACATGACCGTTCAGACTGCAAACACTTTGAAAAAAGAAAATCGGATATGTATCTGATTTAGTTACACGTATGGAAGCGGCAAAAGTTGGATTCATTTTTGCTGTTCACACTACCGTGAAACAGTCGGCATTTGGACAAAAAAAAAAACAAACATGAATTTGGGGCTCCTTTGCCTGCTGTGTGACTGTAGCCTAAGAGCTGTTTTACAAACCAGCCAGATCACTCATCCTCTGTCCACACCATTAACAATGAAAAAGGTTTTCTGTTAATTGTTCTTTCTAGAACTGCTCCTGGTTCACCAGCTCAGCTGCTCTGTTTGGTGCCTCGACGTCTGTGAGACCATCAGCTGCTCTCCGGCAGCCAACAGTCTCCTGAGTTTACCTCCTCTGAAAGATTATCAAGCTGTTTCCACTAACCAAACCAAGTTTATGTTCAAGAGCATTTGGGCAAACAAGGCTTCTATTGACTTTTATGCACAGATGTAAAGACTGACTAATTTGGATGATTTTTTTCTGGAAATTAAGTATATAGTCATTTTCCATCTCATGTGGCATCAATATAGATATTTTGTAAATATCTGTATTTCACCCAGTCCTACTTTCATTGACAGGAATTAATTAAAATACAGGTGAGTAAGGTCTGATCTGACAGGTTAAAAGGATTCACCCAAATCAACCCAGACATGTTAGCTGGAGCAGGATGAACTATGAAAAGTTAAAATGACTGCAAAGATAATATTTCAACTCAGGCCTCAAGATTTAGAGCTCAGAAGAAGTTACATGTCAGATTACTGAAGACTTCTAATTATTTCTGGTGAATTAACAAGTTTTTCGGAAATAAATGACAATTAAAATGATAGAGCTGTGTGTGTGTGTGGTTAGAAAATAATGGCTACTATCTAAAAGCCAGTTTGCCCTGTGTGCAACAGAGAATTCTGAATTCATCACTGATGAGTGAGAACAAAGTTACATTGCCGATGTAAACCCCAATGATGAAAATTTGTTTCATAGCAGCAGTGCACTGATTGCACATTTCCAGCTGATCACCAATATTTAAAAAGCCTGACCTACCGATTCCAATTATGGCCAATGGCATTTCTTTCTAATCAGAAAAGTTGTTAAATATAGCAACTAAGTCACTAAGTCGGCCACAGTGGGATGATGGTCAACAGTGACCTGGTCTGTCTGTCAGTCTCTCTTAAAGCAGAGAAAAAGTCAAAAGTGGCTAATGTTCAGATTTTTGTGGAGGAAGATAAAATCAGCTTCTTGTGTATGGGTCGATTGTCCGTCACCCAAAATTAAGCAAATGGGAGTCAATTTATCGCTGCAACTTTTTTGAACAGAATTCAGAGTTTAACTGAAGAGTTTTCCTTTTACCCAGAATAGTTTCTATACTTTAACATAAAACAAATGTTTTCATTGACAAGTATTTCTACACAATAACCATGACACAATGTTTTCACGTTACATTACTTTCAATATGCACAGGAATAAACAAAAAATCTTGTTTAAAAATAACAACATCAGTAACTAATATTATGTTAGTTAAGGTTTAGTGAAAAATGTGTTCAAATGCAAACAGGGCTTTATACCCAACAGCAGAATTCAGGTACATCAGTACAATTCATTCTGAAAAACTGACCTACAGCCTTTAACCCAGTTCTTTGAATTCAGTAGCTTTTAGCTCTCATGGTGAACTCCACAACTGCTTTAGAGCAAGTGGCTTACATAAATGAGCTTAATCCTGTGACAGGGAATCTGCCCTGTGTCATATGTTGCTGTTGTTATGGCAGTGGTGTCTGAAGCAGTGCCCTGTCATTTGAACAGCCATAATTTACCACAGTTTGCAAGGTTTCAGAATAGGTTTAGGTTTAGCTGCTGGTAAGAGTTGAACACATTAAAAAGTACAAACATCAACTACCAACCTTGTTGAGCTCTTCTATTCTCCGGATCAGGTATGGGTTGCTGGAGGAGTTCTCAAAGTAAACGTAGTCTGAAACAACAAACAGAAGAAAAATGTTCAACCCATGACCCAGCCTCAAGGTTTTTCAAACAACACAGTCACTGCATAACCCAGAGATGCTCATATGCACAGATGACATGGGGGAATTGAGAATTTGATGTCCAACATGATGCTATAACTGCACTACTTCAAGGTGGTGGTGGTCACCCTCACAACTTGACCCCAGCTCAATGAGAAAATAGTGAGGTTCTTTTTTTATTCAAAACAGCAGTAGGCATCAGACTGAGGCTACTTTTTCTGTAAAACCATATTGTTCATAAATAATATTCTTTTTATTTTCCAGTGACTGGACAGATGATTCATTGTGTGGGGATTATGTTTGCTAAGAACCCAAAGAACAACAACAGGAGGAGTGAGTCAGTGACTCGATGTGATCTGCTGGGTTTGTTTAGATAGATTTTAATTGAGCTTACTATATAAAAGAATAGTGTTTTTGCCCTTCCGTGCAATGCACATGCGCAAAATTTCCATATGTATAAGTAACTTTATTGGATGTTACTATGGCAGTTTTCTGGCCGATCATCGATCTGTCTGACCTGCTGATTTTGGCCCATATCAATGTTTTGTCTGAAAGTGGCGAAATTGGTAACAGTAGGTGACTGCTGTTGACCCCGCTGGTGCAGATGTGCACCACAAAGAGAAAAGGGTTCTGTTCTGTTAACTTGAACCGTTCCAGACTTTGAGCCATAGAGGTCTGCTGTCACCTAAGGGTGGGAGGTCACATCTGTTCTTCCATGCATAAAGATGAAGACAAGAACGATTCAGTATGGATTAATGTCAAAATGCGATCTATGGTGAATGCATAGTCACATGCAGCAGGAGACGTGCTGTATCAAGTCAAGTTTATCTGTACAGTACATTTCAGCAACAAGGCAGTTCAAAGTGTTTTACACTGGAAAAACATAATACAGTAAAGAATTATGAAATAAGCAACAGACATTATATTTTGTTCATATGAGGGCCGTGTACGACTAAAATGGAATATTCTGATAGATGACCAGGATTCATTTGAATTTTGTTTCAGATTATAACTGAATGTGTGTTTGTTAGAGCATAAGGTCATAATCCTGATATGAGACCCGGTTCACCTCCCCTCTGTCATGAAAACCTACATATTCATACATGCATGTAGAATGAACATGCTGTCAAAGACTTATCAGTTCAATCAGTTATTTTCCCTGTGGGTCTGCTAAATGTGGCAATAGGATTAACACAATTCATTTCAAAAGTTACTTTCACAAAGTTTGACTGTTTTTACTAATGTTTTATACTACTTCTGGAGACTCCTTCCCCATTATTGTTCTGTTGGGTAAGAATAAGCAGAACTGCTAGTTAACAGATGAGCAGGCTGTGCCTGTAGTGCACTCCTCATTTACTATGTTTCTGCTACAGGAGAAGCACATATAACTAGCCTCAGTTGCTCAGCCACACTGCAGTCATCTGTGTTTGATTCCTGAGATTTAGGAATGAACAGTTCCTAAAACAGTTAACATGACAGGAAAAATCCAGAAAAATGATGCAGGGTAACTAGCAGTAGCAGTGATGTCCTGAGTTCACATTGACTGTTTAAACTCCACATGTGCTTATCAGCTGCCTGACACTGCCACAGCTCCAGAGAAATGTCTGCTGAGCTTGCAGTGACATCAGTGATCATTAACGCCATCAAACACATCAGCTTTACACACACACACACGCACAGAAAAACTACCTGTTAAAGGATAATCCTCAGAGTGATTTGTGTTGACATTAAGCAGTTGCTTCTTGTGACTTTAATTTTAGGTGTGATCTTGATATGAAGCCTTCAACATCCTGACAAATGATTTTATGTAAATGAAACTGAAGTCATCGTGTGATTAACATGTTTATTGAGGCAATTGTGTAATTTTAAAGCTGTTTATCATAAGTACAGCAGATATTGAGGAGTTATTACTGGTGGCTGCGCCCTACCTTGCTGCACAAACCAGCAGTTAATGACCCAAGGCAGCAGAAGACTCAAACTGACTGCAGTTTTATTAATAAAAAGGATTTCTTTGGGAGTACAGTTACTGTAATGCAAAAGCTTGGGGGTTATTTTATATCGGAATGGACGATAAATCGGTATCGGCCGATGTTAGTCCGGTTCAGGAAATAAAATCAATGTTTATTTCCATCTTATATCTAATCATCTAACATTGGTAACATAACAGCAGTGTTAATATTGGATCTCAGTTCAAATTTTTATATCAGTGCATTTATGACTTTATATCAACACTGCAAGAGATGTTTACATCCCTGCACAGTTTTTATCAATTTAAATAACGTTTCTGCTCTTATTTAACCATTTCTGTTGGTTGCGTACTTTTATTGTCACTTATTATAAATAATCTATTGTTTTTAACTCACAAATACACAATTTGGAATTTTTTTCATTTTATGCTACTCAGCTGCACATTCCTTTCGATCAGACGAATGTGGGTAATATCTGACCATTTTACCCCTAATGTACTATAAGCTATTCTGTTTTTTATTTTTGATATGTCTGTCTTTGTGTGAAGTTACATGCTTCAATTAAACCTGGATTCCCCCCACTCTGGGACAATAAAGCATATTTCTATTCTAATATTTAACATCCACATCACAAATCTCTCTCTTCCTAATATGGTGATGTGTCAGCAACAGTGGTTTGTGTTTAAACCTAAAGCCCAGCACAGCTTATCGCACTTTGGGGACAGATACAAAATTAACAAAAAAATGCTGGGTGCAGATCCATATGCTCACAAAACAAGTATTGTTCTTTTAAAAAAAGAAACATGACTTAGGGAATAAAATAAATGCAGACAGACTGAGATATTAGAGGATGCTTAGAGCAGCCGGAGGCCGCCTGCAGCTCGGTTCCATTTGGTGAGCCCACAAGCAGGCAGAGAGCCTCAAGAGGATATGGCTGCTTTCTGATACATCACCACAAGCAGAGGTGGAAAAGGAAGAACTCTGAAAGGGAGAGGATTTCTTGCTCTATTTAACAGCAATGTAAAGCCTGAATAGGGAAGCATCACATTGCTGTACACAGTGAAAAAACATGGCATCCCCCTGTTACATAACAGTGGGTAAGAGTGAACAGGAGGACGTGCACTTTCATGTGCCTAACATGACTAATTGTAGCTGTTCAGGCAGTGATGCTGGACGTTTCTCCATGGTTTGTTTCCTCTGACAGAGGAACTGCAATCCAGGAAACACCGCATGTCTCTGTTTTCTGGATAGTTCTGAGCTATATGTATGCACATCTGAGAATCAGGCAGCATTTGGAAAAAAAATGGACAAAAAAAAAGAGAGAGAATGCCGTTGAGTGTTTGGTGTGGTAGAGCTAGAATAAAGGGGACTTTCGACTAATCTGTGTAGGAAGAAATATGTAAACTTTGAACTGTGTGAATCTAGTGTGGAAGTTTGTCAGAAATCCAGTCTGTCCACTTACATGTCATTATTTTCTAAGTAAAATTTAATAGGGGTGCACTGATAAATCATCTTCGATTTTTTTGAATTTTGGGAGATTGACGATCGGTCGAAACGTACGTGAGAAACCGATATTATCCAGCGATTTTCTCTCCCTCCACGAACATCAGCCTCTGCCCCCTTCTGGACTGATGTGAGCCAGGATTGACTGACAGACCCCCCCCCCACCCCAGATCACATCTGGATGTGTGTAGTTAACAACAATCACCTCACAGTTGCCGACTTAGCAACTTTTCTGACAAAAATAAAATTGGAATCGACCAAAATTGGAACCATTAGGTCAGACATTTTAAAGATGGTGATCGATCAATACACTGCAATTGGTGCAGGCCTAAAAATTAAGCAATGGGAACGTCGTTAAACCTGAGAATAAGCAATAAGATTTTTGCATATTATTGCATATGAAAGCAAGAACTGCTGAGAATGAAACACTGTTGAGTTAAAGCAAGTCTGCCATCATACAAAATTACAAAATATTCATGTCTTAAACTACATTCATAAATTTTAAAATATTTACACCAACAGAACCTAATTGGTGTAAAGTAGAGTGAAAATGAATTGAGTTTAGGAGAAATTAAAATCTGAATAGATTGCTGTAAATTTATAATGATCTCCCTTCAAACCTGTCCAATATATCATCTTCACAAGTTCACACAATAAATCTAAATTCTTACGACAATAGAAAAAATTTAATAAACAGAGTTCTATTGTAACTGTCATGACGACACCGGTGTCTGATTTTCAGTGAAGGCCTCAGAAGTTTGTTGGAGAGCTTTACACATCACCCTGAATCCACCACAGAGAAATATGGAGGTGGCAGAGAATTACTTTGGGAATGCTCTCCTACAGTGGAGTCGATGGGGAGATAAATGTAGCTACATGAAGAACAACCCCAGAGGAGGAACTGTTAGGCCCCTTCCACCGGCCGTCCCTGCAGCTGACATTCTAAAACACATTCATGTTTTAGAATGTGATCCCATTCTAAAACAGTGAAGCATTCCAAATTGCTGCACAACAATTGGAAAACATTTTTGGTAAATCTTGCCATGACTTGCATCTGCTGTTTGTTGCTTTGGTAATGAGATGATTGTGCTGCAGTTTCTTAATGACTTTAAAAACCACTTTAACGTGCTCCGAAAATATTTTCTGCTGCATTAAATAAGCATCCCCAGCTTTTTAACAGACATAGTTGGCCTGAACATGAGGTACCTCTGTAATTAGAAAATATTTATTACAATCCAATCCGAGCAGGTCTTTGCAGTATTGCTATTGCGCTAAGGACAAATTAGCAATGCAACGTGAAGGCCTACATTAACCTGATTCAGAGATTGAAAATGATTTTTTACTGTTTCTCTTCATCCAATCTGCAGGAGTTTGAGCTGTTTCACAATGAAAAATCTACAGAAATTTTAGACAGTTGTAGGCTGTGTAGTCTATGCACAGTCTACAACTGTAACAGCAGCAGTTACAGTTGTGGTAACTGCTGCCGTTCTACAAAGTAATGAATCAGAGGGCTGTATGCTAATTTATGTCACGCTTTTTCTCAGATTTATGTTTTCTGCAACGCCAAAGAGGAGACAGTAAGCAGCTTACAGTCAGACTTGCTGTTTTAATCTCTTTTTTTTTTCTAAAGGAGTAAGAATTTTTAATCTTATGTGACATGTTAGTCGTAAATTTCTGATGATTATCAGAAATTTAAAAATGCTGATTTAAAGGAGGCAAAGATACTCTCTCAGAAACACAGTTGCACCTAAAGGCTCGTGCAAAGAAAGAATTTCCTTGTATTTTATACAACAGCTGCAGGAAGAGCAAATTTCCTAACCGCAAACTCTAAAGGGCAAAGCTGCATGACACTACCTGTCCCAGGAAAGCTGTTCTGCTGATACCAGAACATCCAGAGTTCTGGTATCAATAGAACTTTGGAAGTTCAGGTTGAATTCGGGTCACAATGCAACCAGTTGTTCATCAGAGGAGAAACTGATGTTTCTACAGGTAAACCGAAGCATATTTAAACCCTTTCATATTAATTTTTAACCTAAATGAATGTTAAGATTCACATCTTGTCAATGCTCTGAATTTTTTCTAAGCAAGTCTTTATACAGTCTCTATTTATTTGAGAGTGATCGCCTCATTGTCACTTGCATGTAACTTTTCTGAACAGCAACAACAAAACCTTGAGTTTCAGACATATTAATGCATTTTGTGTTAGTGAACACCACCTTTAATTCTTCTATCAATCTGGGTTGTGTTTACAGCCATTCATATATGACAAATATAAGTAGTGAAGAACAATTGACTATAAAGATCCCCGTCTATGCACCATATTGTTCAGACCAGTGTTTAATCAGCATGACCTAAATACCCTGCGGACCCTTGTGAGTGCTTACACACAGCTAAGCCTGCCACACTGTCCATAAAACATATCTGCCTCTGCTACAACACTCTCCGACTGAGAAAACCTCTTTTCTAACGTCGTAACAAGATATTGTGAATAAGTACCAGAAACAAACCAACCATATGTAAAATAAAAACCATGCTTCTCCAAACAGTACTGTTAAAAGCTACGCGGATAAAAACAGATGCTAGCCAAATGACAGCTAAAGTTTGTGTCCCTTCCACAGTGCTCATGTTTACTCCCCAGTACTGCAGAGGAAACCTTCAGAAGTATCAAACATGATTCGTTATGTACATCATCTCTGCTCACATACACCTTTCATTCAGTGGGGTTTTACACACGCCATTATTCTAATGAGAAAGTTTCCTAACACGGAAATTGGAACATGTATTCGGGTATTTTGTAAGTATATTATGTACAGAATATAACATAACTCCGAGTGTTCAGCTGACCAAATTCTATTATTAAAGTTATGCGAGATTTAAACTATTCTACTTCAACCCATTTTTAAAATAAAGTTCAGTCTGTACCATCAGGTGGCTTTAAGCTAACTAATTTTAGCATTCACGGTTAACTTTGCTAGCGTAACAAATGAAGCGATATGGCGAAGCCAAGCTAGCTGCTACAGACCCCGCGAGGTTCTGGCTTTTTAGCGGCTAATGCTAATAGCATGGAATTTCCATTTTCACTCTCCAACATTAGCGCCAATTTAAAAATTATTCCGCAAATGTCCAACTACATGAGCAATAAGCTTTCCGAGGTGTCATATCTGAGTCCGTAATTTGTTTTTTTCCCTCCCAAACTTTTCAGAGAACAGTTCACGGAACCCGACAACAATCTGCCGTGGGATATATGTTGAGACAACTATATAGCCGGGATATCGCATTAATGTTTGTAAAAGTTGCATGTTTCATCTATGGTGTACAATTAAGCAACAGTATTATATATATTGATTAAAAATGTTAATATATTTATTTGCAAAATCCCATTACAATCGTATGTTTCAATAGATTGTGGCGTTCTTTCAAACCAAACTTGAAGCACGCACGAAGGCTAAGTGACATTGAAGTCGGCATCTGATCCGAAGTTTCAGACCCAGGGCTGTTGCACGGATTTGAGAGATTCTGGAATATTTCTAATGAGAAATAATCAATTTAGTAAAGACAGAGCTGCGCTGGATTACTCTACTCTGCCTGCACATTATTTTACACACAGTATTTGATTCAAGAAACTTCCCTTGTTATTGTTTAAGGTGGAAAATAATTTTCTAGCAATTTTGGCATAAATTTACAGTTGGGTCTTGTATGCAATCAGTTCATTTTTAGTCAAGTCAAATTTGTAGTAAATTATACGCGGTTTACAGACACTTTCATATAGTTTGTAATAACCTCATTGTCTTTATGACAACATATATTCAATGTTTTATTTTGCCTTGGAAATCACATTTAATATTAAATCCATCTGAAAACTCTTAGAAGACTGGACAGAATTAATCTACTCTTTATTCTTTTAAATGCTTCAAAACACAAAGATTCTAGGATTTAAAGTTTAAAGGACCTGATCTATTGCCAAAATACAATGAACACCATTAATATTAGGTGGACATGAGTCAAGAATAGCTGGAAAATATCATGTTATTTATTAAAGCAATCCATTCCAGGTTTGAGCTGTCCAAGAACTGTACCTTTCAAACCAGATTATTTATTTTCATGTATGTTTACAAAAATTACGTTTAAAGAACCTTTAGACAGTGCCGAATAAATCAGTTTAAGTTGGGCCTTTCGGATTTAGAATTAGACCTGATCTAATTTAGTCCTGTTCCCTAAAAGAGCATAACAGATTTTACTCAAGTGTAATCGGTATATATGAATCTAAAGCTAACTTCAGTATCATCGAAAGCTAGGCTATAACTAGCTTGAGTTAGCAGCTAACCGAATAGACAGCTAGCGGCTAGCCACCTGGGTATCGAAAACGAACAATCACATCGTGTGCGTGCGTGTATGTGTGTGTGTGTGAGGCGAAGGGGGGGGGAGGTCTCAAATATATAAACCATTCCTTACCTCCCACTCGGTACATATTGGCCGCCATCCTCTTGCAACCTGTATTAAAATCAATTCCAGGGTATTCCCCGCTTGGGTAAAAAATATCGACGGCTTCTCTTTTATTCCTTCATTTATCTCAGACACCCCCGCCGCGAAACAAAGCCGGCTCCAGGCTCAAGCCGAGCTGTGGCGGGTAAAAAAGTTAAAAGTTTCCCTTAGTAAAGCTCCGGAGATAGTCCCCAAAAAACAGAAGTATCCTCTTTTCTTCGGCCCCTCAGACGACCTTCTCCTCTTCTTCACTCACTCATTCACACGCAGCTAGCCTGTCTCTTACTCCACTCTTCCTCCCATCCTCCGCTCCAAGCTTCATCCTCCTCTTCTTCACCTCCGCTCAGTTCAGCACACACACACTCGCACACGGAACACTCACTCACAGGTCCCCTCCGACAGTGCGCGAATCGTCATCTTCGGCTATTGTCGACAATCTCCGGCAGCGGCAGAACCCACAACTTTTTTCACTGGGTCCTGGTTAGTTAAGAACCTGACCTTTGGCATGAATGAGGAAGAAACAGGGCATTTCGTGCAAAAATATTTGACAAATATAATGCTTATTAAGACTTGATTAATTATTTTTGTAATAAGTCTTCTAAAAAAAAAGTATAAGAGAAGAGTGTAGATGACAAAACTCGGTTAATGTAACAGAATTGTGTGACTGCAATTTATTTCCCACAGTGAATGTAAAAGATTTGTGAGTTATATTGCTCTGTCTTTAAACACAAGTACACTAAAAACTTCTAATAAATTTAGCATTGTATTGCAACGCTAAATTAAGCAAACATAAGGGACACACCCAAACCTTAAGCTTTAAGTGTTTTCATTCTACATACTAAAATAAATATTTCTGAGCCTTTAAGAATAGATATCACAAAATTTCCTACAATCAAGATGAACTTTCTATTAGTTTTGTTTAGACATCAACTCGAATTCCTTCATAAAACAGTTTAGCCAGAGTTGATGTTGCATTTTAACATCTTTCATAATTTATACTTTGTGTTTTCCAGGAAAACTGCTAGTAGTAACACACCAGTTTCAGTACTTATAGATACTCTTACACATTTCAGTCAGATGTGGTGATGAACCCTTTTAACAAATGAAATTTATGCTTTACATCTGTTTGGCTGTTAAAAAAAAAAAAATCAATCTGTCTATCTACATCTACAAGTCAAGAAATTTCAGCCAGATCAAAGTTCAATTTTAAAAATCAAACCCTGGTAATAAATATATTGTTTGTATTTCCCATTATATCCATACAGAATAATATTAATACAAAAATTTTCTCAACCAACTTTCAGTTTTCACTGAGATTCTCTACAAAGCTCAGTTTCATTTTAAAAGTACATCTCACATTTAAAGGGTGAACACTGCCCTCTAATGACAACTAAAAAATGACACAACTTTCAGTTTTATCTTTTTGTTTGTATTAATAATCAATACAAAATTCAAAAAAACATTTACTACAAGTAATAATTTTCAAGTACACTGATCTAAGGTCACAGAAATGAATGAATTAGTAAGATAAGCAGGGTTCGTGTTGACAGGAGTTGTTCTCCATTTTGTTTCATAAATGCACAGAAACGGCCAACACTGGTCACTTCTGTTTAAAGTACAAAAATATAGAAGAGCATTTCTATAGGCACTGTGGCATACTGTATGTTATAATGCAACACATAAACTCAACACGACTAAAACAAGCATGTTCACAGAAACTATAAGGTAATAACAGTCACATTATGCTCCACTCAACACACATGCTAACTTTCCTCACCACTTACACATCAGAATCCAAAAGATTCTGTTACATGTGTCAGTTTCAGATGGATTTACAAAGTAATGGTAGGGGGTTAAAATTGACATTTTCCCCTGAAGAGAAACCCTATGTGTTCATGAGACTGACGGCAGTGGTGCAGCAGAGGCTAAATGAAGCTGATCACTGATTAGCCTCGGTGGCTGTGAGCAGACAGCTTCCCTCCCTTCACTGGTAGTACCAGCAGCTCCGTCTAGCTGGCTGGAGGCTCCGGAGAGCTGGTGGAGGTGGAGGAGGTAGAGGCCAGTGTCTCCCTGCTTTCTCCCACCCCACCTCCGGTCACCTTCCACTGCAGGATGCAGGTATCCTTCCCGCCAATGGAGAGAAGGTGGGAGTCATTGTGGGTGAAGCAGACGTTGGTTACATGACTCCCGTGGCCTTCGTATTTGTAACTTGGTGCCTGGGGAGGGCATAGGACATTGAAGAGAGGTTGAAAAGGAAGCCCTGAATAATCCCCCATTTTCCTCAATGTAAGATGTACTTTTTGAAATCCTGTCGTCACATGATGACAATGCCGAATAAGATTATACTACTCGTGTACTAGTGCTTATTTCTAGTTTCAAGTTTATTTTTCTATGTACACTTCAGAATTTCTGCCAGAAATGACTATTAGTTCCTGAAGCCTGTTCTAAAACCTGTGAAGATCGCTTCTTTCAATCAGGCAGGCAATGGGTGGTGGCAAGTATTTTCAGTTCTTTTGATTTTGAGTTTTATTTCATTTCACACAATTATTGTGTTGTTTGTATTTAATTGTACATCTGTTTTTTTTATCTGTGAAAGGTGCAATATAATTAAAGTTTTCTTACTTAAACTGAATTAGTAAACGTGACTGACTCATTAGACCTGCAGTCCAACTGAAAAGTCTGTCGATGTAGAGTGACTGTGAAATGAAGGATGACTGTGTCAGCAGTACCTTTGGCTTAGGGCAGGGGTACTGGAAGAGGTGGACCTTACAGAAGTCATCGGCCACTGCCACCACCTTCTCATTGTGGGAGCGACACAGGGCATTGATGTCTGTTCCGTCTGAGCCCTCCAACCACACACCTGCAAACCACAGAAACACTGGCATCAGCCTGGCTCCTTATCCCAACGCCACAACATTTACTTGCAGAGTGTGTTTGATGTTTCTCACCTATGACATGGAAACCCAGCACACAAGTGAAAGAGGCCCATTCTCTGTCTTTGCTCTCAAAGCGGTTCCTCAGCAGCTTGCATCCTCCGGCAATGTCCCCTATTAAAACATATTGAGAGAAGTCAAATAGGCTCTATAGAGAAGATGTGCTCCAAGTGGTTCAAGCCTCTCCTTCTTAAGGTCTGCAGTTACTTTAGTTGATCACTACTTCACATTTTTTCCTGGTGTGATAATGGAATTTTTTTTTCAGTTTATAACATCCGCAGCTGCACAATTCTGGATGTGTACTTACAGTAGAGGATCTCATAGTCGCCTGAATTTGACACAATGTAACAGCCGTCTTTGGACCAGTCAAGGTGAGTTATGAAGCTGGAGTGTCCCTAATAAAAAAAGACAAATATGATTGTAGATTATTTTATTCTTCAGTTTTCTTTTTCTTAATAAAGAAAATGTCATTATAAACATTAATATAAGACTGTGGTATGGATTTATCACAGTATATCTGTGTCAACATTTTGACATGGTCCCTCCAAACTTCTGGTCTGGTGAAAAAACTCAGAAACTTCAGCATTTTTACATCTGATGAGAGGAGCAAATCTCCCCCCTCTGACCCTCATCACTTCCTACAGAGGGACAGTAGAGAGCAAACTGACCAGCAGCAACCCAGTCTGGTTTGTGGCATGTAACACCTCTGACTGGCAAAGTATACAGAGAGTAGTGAGGACAGCAGAATGATGATCATCAGGACTGAGCTTCCTTCCATCCTTGACACCACTTCCAGTCGCTGCCTGACCAGGGCTTGGCTGGGATATAAGAACTGGGATATTGCTCAGGTGTCTTGAGTCTTCTCAGATTAAATTAAAATTTGCATTTCATTTGGAAATACCAGGGTCTGGAGGAAGACTGGATAGGAACAGTCCGTGTTGCTTGAAGTCCAGTGTGAAGTTCCTACAGTCAGTGAAGGTTTGGAGCTTCATGTCTGCTACTTTTGGTCTGTTGGGTTTTATCAAGTCAAGAGTAAGTGCAACCTTCCACCAGCAATCTATGCCGCCCTCTGCTGGCAAGGTTTATAGAGAAGTTTTCAATTTCCGGTAGGATTTGTTAACAGCCCAACACTGCTAAAAGTACAGCTTTAATCACTATGGTGACACCAGTAAACTGGCCTGATCTAATATAGAACCTATGGGCTGTTGTCAAGAAGAAATGACAGACACCAGAACCGACAGCAGTAGCAGCAGATTTGGTGAAGGCTGCTACCGAGGTAACCTGGGCTTGTTCCACACCTCAGCAGAACCACAGGCTGATGTCTCCGTGCCTCACTGCATTAATGCAGTAATTCACGCAAAAGAATCCGAATCCCAACAACTGAGAGCATATGCTGTACAGCACATGGACAGTACATGGTGGGCCCTTTTCAGCAGCCCCACATTTCAGTATTCAGAAATATTATTTTCATTGGTCTTTATCTCGCTTTGTAAGTGGTACAGAGCAAATTTTCAAATTTCTAGACAAAATAATTTTTGGTTTTATTAGCTATAAGCCACAATCATCAAAATTAACAAATGCTTAAAATGTATCACTTTGTCAGTAAGGAATCAACACTATACATGTGTTTCACATACTAATTGAATTAAAGAAAGAACTTAAATGAAACTCTTACTTCTTCCTGCTTATTATGATACACATGCATGAATGTAACTCACATTACACCTTCCGAAGCGACTGTAGCGGCGGCCACTCTCTGTCACGCTGTAGATGTAGATGAAGTTGTCGTGAGAGCCTACAGCTAAAAAGCGTCCGTCTGAAGACACAAGAAGCCATTAGTTCAGTTAAAGGGGACTTCCACTGTTTTTCACGTTATTCCTTCTTTCCTCATTTATGTACAGAGAAGAAAATGAAAAAATAAATAAATAAATAAAAAACCACAGAATTAACTAAAAGTGTGTTTATATTCTATCATTCCCCCCCCCAAATGCAATTTTTTGGTTTTCTATTTTTTTAAAATAAATTTTCAAAAATCACACAGAAAAGTCATATACATTTAATTTTGTGTAGAATTTTGAGGAAAGAGATTAATTTGATACAATTTGGAATAAGATTGTGGAAAAAATAAAGAGCTGTGAATATTTTACAGATGCACAGAAAGTTCTGAAACATTGTGATATGTATTACATTCTTAAGAAAAAGAAAAAAAAAGTGTAATGGCATACCTGGTGAATATTTCATGACTGATAGCTGTTCATTCCCATCTGTGGATTCAGAAATCACCTCCTGGGTTACCAAATCGAGGACCACCCACCTGTCAGAGTTACAGGGAGAAGCAGACGGTCAGGGAGCTGCCAGGTCAAACATGCACTGCTGCTGCTTTATGCTAACTAATCCAAGGTGAAGCTCTTTTTGTTACATTGTACTGCAACACACTCCACATTTATTGACAGCTTGCTAAAGATGTGTAAAACGCCTTCAAGTAAATGAATGAATGATAAATATAGTTTATTAATCCCAGAAGGAAATTCACATCTTGGTACACTCCTTCTGTAGACAGGTGCCTGAGGCTGCAGCTCTGCGGGGCGTCGGCCTTTTGTTAAATAAATTACACTGCCTGGCCAAAAAAAAAAGCTGCCAAGCGAATGTAATTAAGCAAATAGGTGAAAGCCTCCTATTGGATAATTGCTGCAAGTTTCAGCTGGCAGCAAGTTATTTAACCCCAACTGGTGCAATGAGTTGCTTCTCATTGTTGGTTGTGGAAAAGATGTCAGTCTGTTTGGAAAGGGTCAAATCATTGGCATGCATCAAGTAGAGAAAATATCTAAGGAATTTTCAGAAAATACTAAAATTGGGTTGAGAACTGTCCAACGCGTTATTAAAAACTGGACCCATTGACTTCGAGGAGCAAATGTGGCCGGAAAAAAATCCTTAATGAATGTGATCGTTCCCCCATGTTCGGGAATCAAACCACAGTCAGCTGAGCTCAGGACTAACAGCCTCTGTTTTTGAGCTGCTGCTCTACTTTTAACTCTGCACTGTCCCTATTGCAGCCATTTTGGATGATTTTAATGTGATCAGCAGAACTTCATATCATTGTTGCATAGTTATTGTGGTGATTTACCTTCCTGTGCTGAGGCCAACAGACACAACCGATCCGCTGGGGCAGAAATCAGCACACAACCCATACTCCTGTCAGAGATAAACACATTCATTTAATTTTTGTTGGATAAATGCAGTTTGTCTGTAAAAGCAAAATTGTGACATTTTCTAGACTGCAGTAAAATCTTCAGTCTGCATATCTTTCTGTTTTGAACCTTATTACACAAAACCATATTTGATTATATTTCTGTAAGGATCTTATCTCAGGACGCTTCGTTAGCTTTAAAAGAATAAATAAAAAAGCCCAGTTTTCAATGTGTTAGCTGATCAGTTGGTGCTCCTGTCAATAGAGTCATCATCTATAATCAATAGAGATGACGCTGTTAAAGAGTCCAGCTGAAATCCACTCATCAGTCAAGTCAGCACTCTGATTGCTAAAAAACAAACATGCATGCTCCTAAAACTGTTTGAACAACTTCTGCAACAAAGATTGCAACCAAATCAATCTTTTTGGAATAATCAAGCATGTCTGGGTTACGTTACTTAGATTAAATAGTGTTAAAGTTTCCAGACGGTCAGAGAACACAGGAAGCACAAGAACATTGTTCTAAAGAGTATTAAGCACAGAGTTCAGCTCGCTAAGGAATAATCACTTATATAATAATATATCTAATTTTATGAAACGCTAACGAATTTATACTCACCTCCATATGCTCAGCACTTGTGCCTCATATAGGACCCTAGTATTCTATTAATTAATTCAGTTACTGATTATTTGTCCATATGGGGGCGCTCACAGACTGTGCATAGAGCATTGAATTGTGGGAAAAAGTAAACAAATTTGGCATAAAGTAAATGACTCCAAATGAACTAATTCAATCTAATAGAGGTGTGCCGATCGATCGGCCACCGATCATAATCGGCCGATTTTCGTGAAAAAGTGTATGATCGCTGATTACCGATCACGGTCTCTTGTTGCCGATCACACAAACCGATCACCTGCTTCTCATTTCGCAGCCTGCATGTATAGCCTGCCTGTATAGCCAATCAGAACTAGCAGTAATCAGCTAGCCGCCATGCTATCAGGAAGTTTTCATTCTGTAACTCAGGATTGTTTATTGTAA